>NW_026711569.1:191301-213801 GCF_026419965.1 Kogia breviceps | reverse complement strand
GCACGCGCACACGGCGAGGGCCGCGGGGCAGGGGCGCGGGGCGCCCGCCCAGGGAGGGAAAGTGCCGAGGCACGACCGGGCCACCAGGAAAACAAGCGCGGGGTCCCACCGCCACACACACGAGGGCGGTCCCACGACGCCTGAGACGCCGGCCGGCCCCAGCCACCCCGGGGCCTCCCACGACCCGGCCCCGCCGCCAGGCCCCGCGTGCGACGGTCCCCCCGCGTACCGCGGAGGGACCCCGTCCGTCCAACCGAGCTCAAACCCCTCCGTCCTCGCCAGATCCGCCGTCGTCCGAGTCCGACCCCCGGGGCCCGCGCCCCGGGTGAACGCCCCCGAGCGAGGCGGCCCGCACCGTGCCCGCAACACCGCCACCGGCTGCCGACTCGCGGCGAGGGCAGGCGCGACGGGCTCCTCGCGGCTGCGGGACTAGGGAGTCGTCGGGACGCCCGGGCGTCCCCGCCCGCCCCCCTCGGCCTCGCCACCGAGAGGGGGGTGTGTCACCGCACGCGCACGCACACGCACGCGCACGCGCACGCGCGGCCCCGCGCCGGACGCCCGGCCTTGGCGGGACCCTCCCCCGACTCAGAGGGGGGAGGCGCGGGCCGCGGTAGGCAAAGAGCGGCGCCCGGCCCCACCGCGGGGCCGGCGCAGAGAACCCTCCCGCCGCGAAGGCGAGGGGCTCCGCCCACGTGCTCTGGCAGTCGCCAACACCGTGGCCACTGCACGCGCGGGAGGGGCAGCGGCTGGGGGGTCCGGTACCCCAAGGCTCCCTCTCGGATCGCTAGAGGTTTCCTCACCGAGGGGGCGTCGTCCCCCCAACCCATCGTCTCCCCTTCGGGCCCGCCCACGGAGGCGCTCCACGAGCCGCCAAAGTCCACGACTGGGCGGGGTTTGGGAGAGGGGTCTGCGGTATGGGTAAGCACGAGGCCCAGAGGAGCATTCGCGGCCACAGCCGGGGGCACAACCTCCGCCGCCCCCAGGCCCGTCCATCGGGGGCCCCGAGAGGAGGGAGCACGCCCGAGAGGGGCGGAAAGACCCCCTTCTCTCACAGGCCCCGGCCCAACGCGCTCGCCACCCACGCCCGCGTGCGACCCCCTCCCCCCCGACCGCCACAAACACACACACACGTGGGGGGGGAGGGTGGGCACACGCGGACGCTCGCCTGGCCCGAGTCAGTCCCCCCGTGCCACAGCAACACCGTGGGAGGACGACCGCGACGAGGCGGCCCCTGTTTCCCCCAACCGAGGGAGGGAAAACAGAGGCACGCCTCCCTTACCGTCTCGACCCCCCCAAGAGAGCCACTCACGGGACGCACCACCGCGGCGGCGGGGACCCCGAGGAGCACGCTGGGAGAAGGGAACGACACCACCGCTCGGCCTCGGGCACCTGAGGGACGACCTGGAGCGCTCCAGGGGCACCACAGAGGATCGAACGAGGCACGCTCACGCACCGGCAGGGGCGCGCGGCGCAGCGGCGGGACGGCACCCCCCCACCAACGCGGGGAGGACCGCCCACGGGGGCAACACGCCGAGGAGGCGAAGCGAGAGCGTCTGCTGCGTCCGAGGACCACGGCCCCGCCACCCACGCCGTGAGGCAGGGGGCGGGAGGCCGAAGGTCAGGGCCGGGGACCACCACCCCTGCCCTTCCCCACACCCCTCGACAGGCCGGGAGAGCGTGAGGAGAGAGGCGGGGAGGCCCGCGGACAGAACGAGAAGAGCGGTCCCGTTCGCCAAGAACGTCCGTCCCTCGTCTGGCGCGACCTTAAGGCCCGGCCCAGGAGAGCGCGACATCACCACATCGATCAGTCATGCCAGAGAGCCAGGGACCACCAGGCCCCGAAGGGGAGGGGCACGCACAGCGAGGACCATCACCAGAGGAGCCTGCTTCGGCCTCACCGGCGGCACCCCAAACCCCCTCTTTCTTTTTTTTTTTTTTTTCTCCTCTCAGGCAAAAGTGGCCGACGACCCCGCGAGTGAGGAGAACGCCTGACACGTGGCACGGAGCCTGCGGGGTGGGGTCGTCGTCTCAGCCACCACCGGGTGCCTGCGGCGGGGAGGGGAGTCACACGGGGTAGAAGACCCAACGCCCCGCCGCCCTCGGGTGAGCCAGAGACCGGAGGCGGCACCGCGGGTCGGGTCAGCCGGACACACACACGAGAGCCGGCGCGCAGGCCCAGGCGGGCGGCTCAAGTGGCGAGGGTCGGCTCGGCCACCAGACGGCGATCCAAAGCCCAGGACCCTGCGCGCGTCCAGACTCCCAAAGTCCTCAGCGACAGACGCCAGAGAAGACCGTGTCAGCACCTATCTGGTGGCAAAAAAGGCCCATTTCGGGCGAAAAAAATCACGGCGCCCGGCAGCGGGGCCCACGCACGCGTCGCAGGGGGGGTCCCCGGGACCTCGGTCCGGCCGCCTGTCCCCAACACTTCCCCATCCACACCAGCCCCGGAGCTCTCGGGGCCATCTGGTCGACCCGAGGAGCTTGGGGGGAGTGGGGGGGGGGGGTGGGGGGGAGGGGGGGGGCGGGCCAAGCGGGGCGGGCAAACGTGGGAGAGGGCCGCGAGCCGGGTCGCCCTCCCCGGTTCACCCGCACGGGCAGGTACCGGTCCCTCCGAGTCTCCGGGCCAAGACTTGGTGAAAGGAAAAGAAATATCTCACTCGGCCGTCTCCGACGAGCGGGCCCCACGGGGGACCGCGCCCGGGCCCGGGCCGCCCTATCCGGGCCACCCAGGACGGCTCGGGCGGGCCGGTCCCCACCCCCACCCCGGCCGGGACTCGCGGCGGGTGGAGGAGAGGGGGCGGGGGAGGGAGGGTGAGAAAAAACTCAAAGTCCGCCGACCAGGACCCCCCGTGGGCACGCTGAAGGGCCGGGTGCGCCCTCCCCGGCCACCCGCGCGAGCAAGGCCCGGTCCGTCCACGTCCACGGACCCAGGGGCACTTGGAAACATTTTGCCCCGGGAGGCGCCTCCCAGGCGACCAGAGCCCACGAGGGAGGGACCGCACCCGGGCCCGGGCCCGGGCCGGTCTCTCCGGGTCACCCCTCGCGGCCCAGGCCGGTCCCCACCTCCCGAGTCCGACTCGGCCAAACATCGGTGAGAAAGAATCCGACCACCGGGAGGGGCCCCACGCGCGCCCGCCACCGAGCCCGTCGCGCCCGCCACCGGCCTAACCTAAACGCACGGGCCCGGGCCGGTCCCCCACCTTCCGGAGCGGGGCGCTGTGGGGACCGCGGAAGAGAGGAAGGGAGGGTGGGGGGGGTCGGGGAATGAACGCTCCAAAGGGTGAGCCAGGAGAAAGCCCGACCGACCGCCCATCCGCAGGCGCTCCGGAGGGCGCGGAAGACCCTCTCCCTTCCCACCGCGGCGGCCCGGCCCAGGTCGTGTCGGGTGGCCGGGTCGGTCCCCGCGGCCGGAGGGGAGCGGACGGATGCTGGTCGACCGGGCCAGGCGGTCCCCCAGAGCGGCTCGAGAGCGCGGCGACGGTCACACCCTCATAGACCTGCACGCCCAATCTCAAGCGACAGCAGGAGGCGCCCACGCCTGGGCGCCACCGGGACAGTGGCCACCAGCGTCGCCTGGCTGCCGGAACTCTGCCTCGGGCCCGGCGGCCGACTCACAGCCCTCACGAAGGTCGCCGAAGCTCCAGAGACAAGGGACAATATAAAAGCGGCCGCCAGGTGGCTCCCGACAACCGGCTCCAACGTCCCCGGGCCGGATCCCTGTCGCCGGCCGGCCACCGAGGACGCGGCGGCAGCGCCGGGCCGCCCAAACGCCCGAGCTCAGCCCGGGACGAGGCGGCGGGCGTCTGGCGCGGCGGCCCCGTGTCGTCCATCTCGGAGCTAGCTCCCCGGTCGGCACGACACGACACGGTGCGACCCGGGCAGCAGACGGGGGTGGGGGGGTGGGGGGCGGGGGAAGCCGGGGAGATGTCGCCGGGAGGCTGTCTCGGAGGAGACGCGCTCCCCAACGCGATTCCTGGGCGGGGGGGAAATCCCGCGGAGACGCCGGCGGGGCCCGGGGCGCCCGGCACGGGTTGCCCAGAGGGGCACGAGCAAGATCCCCGGCTGCCCGGACGGGGGGGAGGGAGGGAGGGAGGGAGGGAGGGAGGGAGGGAGGGAGGGAAGGAGGGAGGGACGGATGGAGGGACGGAGGGACGGAGGGACGGATGTAAGGACGGAGGGACGGACGGAGGGAGGGAGGGAGGGAGAGAGAGAGGGACGGAAGTCGGGGACTGGCAAACCGAAACCAGGCAAGCGCTCAGGGAACAACGCAGGAATTCGTCCAAAGACAACACATGGGTGCTGCGAGGGTGGGGAAAATGCACTTGCGGTCACGAGAACATGGATTTCATAACGGACTGACCACGATCCATCACGGGCCGGGCGGGGGTGGGGGGGGTGGGGGCGGGTGAGGCGGGGGTTGGGGGAATGCGGGCGGCTGGTGGGGAGGGGGCGAGGGTGGAGTCAATAGCCATCCACTAAAGAAACTGAGTTCCGGTACGTCGACACAAGGCAACACTCTGAGTGCGAGTGTGTGTGAGCGTGTGTGTGCGTGTGCGTGCGTGCGTGTGTGTGTGGAGTGCGGTGAGTACTGACAGCGAACCGTAGTCCCACCAGGACCACACCAAACCATACCAACCAAGAAGTCAAGCTGTAGAACTTCTCTGGCCTTTAAAACAAAGAGAAAAGCGTGCACGTATCGCATACGTACACACATTACGTACGCTTGTGGCATACGTATACGTGGACGTGGACGTATAAAGGCCTAGGACAAGCCCAAGCACATCCCGTCAGGGGAGCCTATCCAAAACAGACCAAGACCTCACACAATTCAGCCTCCAGAAAACAAGCGACCCAGTGAGAAAAGTGGGCAGGAGGCCAGAACAGAACATTTTCATTAGAGAAAAAAAAGAAGAAGAGAAAAAAAGAAAAAAAGAAAAAAGAAAGAAAGAAAGAACACAACTTTCTTAGTAAAAACCAAACAAACAAAACACAACAACAAAACAAACAGAAATAAAACAGAAAACCTCTTTTAGTGAAAGAATTCAACGGGGCAACGAAAAAAGCGCACACACGCATCTCTCTGGACGAAGATATTCGGACAGGCACAGGATCTGGAGTTGCGACAGCAAGTTCGTACAAGCAGAAAAAGTGCCTCCTTCCTCCCGATCCAACACGTATTTTTCAAGCTGAGAGAGACCACCACCACCGTGGCACGCCGGAGGGAGGACTCAGAGATGTCACCCGGCGGGTGAGAGAACGGCTCTCCGACAAAAGACAGCAGTATGGAAAACAGAAAGGAAGTCCCTCAAAACACTGCACAGAAAACTACCATGCGACCCAGCAACTCCACTAAGTGCCCACGGAGGGGGTAAAGACGACATGTACATGTCTATCTGTACCAACACCTGTAACGATGGAGAGATAGGTACGGACGCACTGTTAGCGCTCTCTGTGCCCGTACGTCTATATCTATGAGAGAAGGACCGGGTGGGGGGTGGGGGGTGGGGGGTGGGGGTGCGGAGAGAGAAGTGAGACAAAGAGTGGACAGTCACGTGAGTGCAGTAGGTAAGGAAGATTAAGACGACAAACAAACTCCCAACAGTGGTCCTGTAAGTCAACCATCAAGATTTCGATATCATGATGTCATCAAGCACCAACCCTTCTGAAGGGACACAGCGACACACAGGGCTCACTTGGCAGGGCAGTTCAGGACCCTAAAATGACCGTGAAAGGTGAAGCTCGAAAAAGCAATCTTGTTCATCCACGGGGGGAAAATACCGTTCTCCCACGACATTCAAAAATCCTATCAGGGGGCTTCCCTGGTGGCGCAGTGGTTGAGAGTCCGCCTGCCGATGCAGGGGACACGGGTTCGTGCCCTGGTCCGGGAAGATCCCACATGCCGCGGAGCGGCTGGGCCCGTGAGCCATGGCCGCTGGGCCTGCGCGTCCGGAGCCTGTGCTCCGCAATGGGAGAGGCCACAACAGTGAGAGGCCCGCGTACCACAAAAAAAAAAAAAAAAAAAAAAAAAAAAAAAAAAAAAATCCTATCAAAACATTTTAAAACTCTCTTACTCGCTCACCATTTAAAAGGTAGAGAAATAAAAAGAGAGCCAAAGTACGATTTATTGAGTGGTGGACCGTCACAGAAAGCATGCCATGAAAGCCTCCGATTCATTTTGGAAGGTCCTAGGAACAGCAATCTTCAACATTGCTCTCCTGCCTGCCTTCTTGGCGTGGTATCTTTTCTACATCTGGATAAGCAGTCCTAGGTTTTGTGTGTTTGCTTGTTATTCCCCTAACTGAAGATCAGCCTCCAACACGATAACCCTTTGTGCCCTCTGGGTCCTGAACTCTCTTCTCTGGAAGTGCTTTTCTGAATGGGAACGGTTTCACCAACGTCATCGCCTGGAGACATCTTCAGCCTGTCCTCCCCCCACCCGCACCCCCGCCCGCCCCCCACCCTCTTCCTCCTCCTCCTCCTCCTCCTCCTCCTCCTCCTCCTCCTCCTCCTCCTCCTCCCCTTCCTCCTCCTCCTTTTTTTTCTTTGTTTTCTTCAGCTCTCCTTGCGCTGGTCTCTCACACGGTGGCAGCGTTGTCCTAGGCATGCCCAGGTGTCTCCT
The DNA here is from genome assembly GCF_026419965.1 of Kogia breviceps. NCBI lineage: Eukaryota > Metazoa > Chordata > Mammalia > Artiodactyla > Physeteridae > Kogia > Kogia breviceps. The sequence goes on along the minus strand of NW_026711569.1, from coordinate 207,182 downwards.
AACCCCATCCAAGTGATGACTCCCAGCGTCATCATTTTGGGTTTCTTAGCCGCACTTTCGTCGTTCCCGGGCAATTCTTTCTTTTTATTTTCCATGGACGGGGGAGACCAGACCGGGGCGGGGGGCAACACAACGACACACTGCGTGTGACCTGGGAAACAGACACATACACGCCAGGCAATCACCGACAGGCTCTGAAAGAGGATCGGTCCCCGGACACGGGGCACGCACGTTTGTTATCGGTGGAGTCACCGCAGACCGAACGGGAAGCAGCAGACTTTGAACTTGACGCAGCTACCGTTCATCCATCGCGGAAACTGACATTTGAAACACGTAGTTAGGCTCTTGGTGCGATTTCACCTAGTCATTGACATGTGTGCACAGTGGAACCATGGAAAGTGAGACAACCCCCCCACCCCACTTCTACCAAAGGTCGCCAAATGAAGACTCTCGTTTGTTTACAAACCAAATTTCCTATCCTTAAATTTGGTGGGAGCTTTCCCTAAGGATTGCACGGGAAGGTGACTTCCTCAAGCGTTGGAGTAGTTTTCCTTAGAACTAGAGAATTAGAATTCTGCTGAATGATGAACACACACCTCGCTTAAGTTTCTGCTAGGAAATCCACGCACCATGTGGATCGAACGAAAAGCAAAATGATTTTTTAACAAGGTCTTCTCTCCACTTCAGACGAATTTTACAGGGCGGGGAGGGGGGAGGCTAGGCTTCTCTGTTTTTCATTTAAGGTCCTCTGAAACGTCAGTAAGTGTTCGTGATCCTACTCACGTGTACTCTTGTCCTCCATCCAATCGTCAGTCATCTGGCAGAAGGAGAGCCTGCCTCATCCACGGCAAACAACATTCCGACACTCAATGAGAAAATACATTTCTGGTGCTTTCGCCAAAAAATGCAAAGCCCCTTATTTAAGCTAATGGAATTTAAAAGAAATCCCTAGTACCTAGGAACAGAACAAAGTGAAAGAAACACAACGCACAGACTTGGGGGATAGAAAGAAAGAAAGAAAAAGAAAGAAAGAAAGAAAGAAAGAAAGAAAGAAAGAAAGAAAGAAAGAAAGAAAGAAAGAAAGAAAGAAAGAAAGAAAGAAAGAAAGAAAGAAAGAAAGAAAGAGGAGAGAGAGAGAGAGAGAGAGAGAGAGAGGAAGGAGAGGAGAGGAGAGGAGACAAGAGGAGAGGAGAGGAGAGGGAGGGAGGGAGGGAGGGACGAAGGAAGGAAGGAAGGAAGGAAGGAAGGAAGGAAGGAAGGAAGGAAGGAAGGAAGGAAGGAAGAAGGAAGGAAGGAAGAAAGAAAAGATCTCTCAACCTAAAAGTTTTTGTGACAAACGGACAATCTATGATTTGGTAGGTTAAAAAATATTTTTGGAACGTAAAGTTCTTTGAGACACGAATGGAGAAGAAAACAAGAAAAGGACAATCAGAATTCGGAACCCTCAGAAACCTGAATCGGTCATGAACAGGAACTAGGAAGCCAGGGTGAACGGCGTCTGTGACACCAGTGATTCTGGACTGGCAAAGGGATGATTCCATTTCACCAGCATACATTTTCACACAGTGTCACTTTTTAAAAATGTTTTCTTTTCCCCAGAGTGATGCCAGAGGTGTGGACTCATACATCGAAACATCTTTAGTCTTTCTGTAATAAGGAGACAGAAGTAGGTCCACTGAGACTTGTCGAGCCATGAACGAACGTTTCCATAGGTTATCTTTGGAAAGGATCCAGACATTCCACGAATTCCCCATCATTCCACTTATGCCAACTCTGAAGTTTCTAAAGTGACCCAAAAGGTCTGGGCGAGACTGTTTTTAAGTAGACATACCACAAAACATAACGCTTCTTAAGGAGTTCCTGCACCTAGAGCTATCGACATCACTTGTTCGAGATCCCATGACGACGAGATGGCCCGTGAACACTTCCTGAGACTTCAGACGATGATGTCAGCCATCATCCCCAAGTTCTTTTTCTTGCCGACGAATCTGGTTCACTCCCGTGAACTTACTGGATTTGGGGTCGACGTAGATAGAAGGAAAGGATGACCTCGAACGCTGATCACGCTAAAGACATGCCTAGTTTCATAAAACCCATACCTTGACCTTGGCTATTCTCGGCTGAAGGGTTCAGCCTAGATCACCACCTGAACTTGCCTAAAACCTTTGGGTCCCTTCCCTTTCTAGTGGACTGAATTCCGGAGTGCTCCCTTCTAAGCCATTCAAGAGAGCTCTCTCACAAGTTCATTGCGGCACTCGGATCCCTACGCAGAAACAGGCCAGCTCTAGAAGGGAGCTACAGACATACAGTACCTGTTACCAGGCCCTTTCCAGATTCTGGCACAGCAGTACCAGAAAAATGAAGGTCGTTTCCACAAGGCTTCTAAGGCTAGCACGGCAAAACTTTTTTTTTTTTTTTTTTTTTTTTTTTTTTTTTTTTTTTTTTTTAATTAAAAGAGATAGCTTGTACACAAGGGAGAAGGCGGTGGGTGGGGTGGGGGTGAGAGGCAGCCCCACCCCCCCCACCCCCCGAGTTGCTTGGATCACGAAAGGGAGAGTTTGTCTCGGGATCACTGATCATTTCCAGAAATCCTCCAAATTCTTGGATCATCAGCAGCTGGTTCCACGGTGGCTACCTGTGGGGAATACCAAGTGCTTCCACGAGGGGAAAGAAGCGCATGAGAATGTTCGGCAAGAAAGCACAGGAACAGATAAGGGTTCAATGTACAGCTGAGCTTCTCGTCTTGGGACAACTAGGTATAGTCGTGGGTGGGTGTCCACAGAGGAAAAGTTCATCTTCTTTTACTCCCGCGAGCCTCGTGTGTGTGTGTGTGTGTGTGTGTGTGTGTGTGTGTGTGTGTGTGTGTCTGTGTCTGTGTCTGTGTCTGTGTGTCTGTGTGTGTGTCTGTGTGTGTCTGAGACTCAGGCCCCCAGGGCTGATCTGCTCATGCAATTCCATTTCCCCTCCCCCTCCCCCTCCCCCTCCCCCTCTTCCTCCTCCTCCTCCTCCTTCTATGTACTTCTTTCTGTCGAGGAGATGATTTCCAACTCAAATGCAGACCAAAAGATTTCTAGGTTCCCAAACTTCAGGGTTCCATGGATCAGGGTGTCCAAAATCTGCACAGCGCCTTCAATAACGGCCCTCTTTCTCAGTGCACACAAGTCAACCCCAGACCAAGGCACCCTAAGGGCAAAAACCCTCCAGGATTTCTCCCACCAGACCCCGAACATCAGCACACACACCCTCCCCCAGTTTCTATTTCGTATCGTGTGGGCTCAGGCAGACAACAAACACGTCCATCGTTCGATCATCTTCCTTTGGCGTGTTTCGTGAACGTTGCACCGGCCGAAGAAACCTAAGTGTGCAAAAGCTCATCCCCGTGTAAAAGGCTTTGGCTTCTCAGCGAAGGGGTCGAGCCAAGGGACCTAGGCCCCTCTGTCCACTTTTCACTGGGTTCACTGGCCTCACTGTTGTCCCAAGCGATGGCCGGTCAGATCTCTCACGGTCATTCTTCTTTTGGCCTTCTGGTTTTAGAGAGGGTTTTCAACTGGGGTAAAAAGGGCAGGCTTGTGTGGGGCCCTTTCATGGTGGGGAGGGGGTGGGGGGGGCCCCGTAGAGGTCCCTCCGATTCACCCAATCTCAGGCAGTGCCCTATTCAAAACGTTTGTTTCCGGGCTTCCCCGGTGGTGCAGTGGTTGAGAATCCGCCTGCCAATGCAGGGGCCACGGGTTCGTGCCCCGGTCCGGGAAGACCCCACATGTCGCGGAGCGGCTAGGCCCATGAGCCACGGCCACTGAGCCTGCGCATCCGGAGCCTGTGCTCCGCAACGGGAGAGGCCACGACAGTGAGAGGCCCGCGTACCACAAAAAAAAAAAAAAAAAAAAAAAAAAGAAAAGAAAAGAAAAGAAAACAGAAAACGTTTGTTTCCGTCCCACCAAGAGCCCACCTTTGGAGAGATTCCCTGCCTTACACGTCCTCTCCGCTCCTCCTATTCATCCACCGTGATCCACCACCACCACCACCACCACCACCACCACCACCACCCCGCCGGCCGACCTGATCTGTTCACCCTGAAGCTGGCAAGCAGTAAGGGTGCTCGTGAAGCGAGGATCCGTTGGGATTGGCCAAGATGGCAAAGTGGCGGCGGGGGCGGCGGCGGCGGTGGGGCGGGGGGGGGGTATGTGGAGGGGACTCGGAAAGTACGAGGTTACAGCTAACAGCTGCTGCTGGCAGATAGGTCTTTGAAACAGGCTGGTGGCGCCCTGGACTTTGATACCGTCCATTCTGACCATTCCTGTTCTCCGTGAGAAGGGTGTTGGGCCCAGGATCGGCCACCCCAAAACGGGCCTCCGTGGCACATTGACGATTTTGAGCGAAGGGGGACTCCAGAAGCAGCCACGTTTGTCCGAGGGACACTGGGATTCTCCTCTGTGTCTCCCTGAAAGCGAGACATCCATCTCTCGGCTGAAAGGTGCACTCCCTGCCTCCGGAGGTAGGAGGCCGCCGCCGCGATCGGCAAATTAGGGCATTCGGGCCCGAGAAACCTTCGGAGACAAACACTGCGGACCACCGCAAACCCGAGCTCTGTTTAGCTTCTTCCTTCGCTCGCTCGTTCGCTCACGGCACACCCCAAAACCTAAGTCTCTCGGTCCGGTTCCCTGTCTGTCTCACCCATGTACCGTTCGTTCCTCGGTCTGAGCAGGAGAGACGCCGCCCGCTTCAGCCACTTCTCAGCCCTCGAATGAAAGGAAAGGTCACCCCGCTCCCCCCACACACCTTCGTCTCTCCGCGCCTTGGGCCCATGTTACTTTATTTTTATTTTTATTTTTTTGCATTACACGGGCCTCTCACTCTTGTGGCCTCTCCCGTCGCGGAGCACAGGCTCCGGACACGCAGGCTCAGCGGCCACGGCTCACGGGCCTAGCTGCTCCACGGCACGTGGGATCCTCCCGGACCGGGGCACAAACCTGTGTCCCCTGCATCGGCAGGCGGACTCTCGACCACTTTGCCACCAGGGAAGCCCATCGGGCCCATTTTAGAATGAGTCCAGCCACAGGAACTCAAGAGGGGTAGAGGGGGAGATCTCCCCCTCCCCCAAACAGGAAGGCACCTGGAACCCCGTTCCCACCGGCCACCCGGCTCCACTTTGGGTGCGTGAATCCTAGTTTGCCTCCTCCGGATCTTTAAATGATCTTCCACGTGTTATAACAGACTCACAAGGAGAGAAGCTTACGCATGTATTTCTTCTGAGTTTCATGCGACACGGGGAGCCCTCCTAAGAAAACAAAGAAAGACCCAGAGAAGCGTCCGAACCTAACATCTCTTCTGTTGGATCTGAGCAAAGAGAGGCAATCTGAAAAAGCAACTATACTCTGGCGGGGGTGCGGAGTGTGTGTGTGTGTGGGGGGGGGGGGGGGGTGTGAGTGGGGGTGGGTGAGGGGGGGGTGGGTGGGTGGGGGGCGCGGGCGATGCCAAAGGAGGATGAGAACTCTTAGAAATTCTTAGGCATAGAAAATTAAGACGGATCCGGGCCCGCGCCTCTCCTTTTCTCGTGCGTTGGGAAGATCATTTGGCTCTCGCCGGCTGGGATGTCATCTCCCCACGAACCATCAGGCGAGCTGTGGGGCGGAAAGAGGGAGAGCAGGGTTCAGAAGAACGTGGAGAAGATGGACGCTAGATGCCCAGAGTCCACGTCCCCCGCCCCCCCCCCCCCCCCCCCCGGGAGCAAGGATCTCTTCTTCGTGGGCACACGATCTTCCACCACGACCTCCGGACCGTGGTGCCAAGTCACGCCCACGCGAAGACAGGGCTCACCCAGGGATATGGGCTTGTGCCACAGAAAGGGAGACAGCAGGGAAGTCACCGAGCTTAAGGTATCTGACTCTCGTCGGGTCCTCGACAGGCGGAGGGACACATCTTTCCGACACGGTCGGGGCCGGCTTAGAGAACCGCTGCCGACGACCGCACCGCGAAGGAAGATGTCTCTGCGGTCTCGACAGAAGATCCAGTAGGTTTCCCAAGTGGCGGAGCTAGGAATCGATCGGCCAGGCAGGCGTGTCCAATCTTCAACTTTGGGAAGACACGCGGACTTTTACCCCCCCTTTTCGGCGGGGAGCCTGTAGAAGATCAGGCCGGGAGGAAGGACACAGTCTGTCAGTCGTTGCACGTGATGTTAACGTCCAGGCCAGGAGGAGCCATGCCAGGACTGACTCCACAAAAGGGAGAAGGTGACCAGTTGCCTTTTGAGGACCATGGCTCTCTACGCGGCACGGAAACCAAGGGAGCAGGGGCCAGGGTAGAGGCCGGCAGGGTCGTCAGAGGCCCAGCCAGGACAGAGACCGGTGAGGTGCGAGCCTGAACGAAGGCAGTAGAGGGGAGAGGGAGAGAGGGGATGGAGCAGGACCTATTTCGGTCCCGGAATCGGCAGAACCTGGTATCCCGGCGTGAGTCTTTAGAAACACCGTCCAACTCCACTCCACGGGCAAAATACAAGGTAGAGGGCGGAGCTTTCTGCACCCAGGATCCTCCCGAGACCCAGGCGAGAAGGGCCCTTCCCACGGATGGGCTCCACATCCCACCAGGGTCGGTCGGTCGGTCGGTCGGTCGGCAGGTCACCAAGACACAAAGAAGCACATTCTTTCTTTCGAGAAGCTCTGTCCCCAGGACCTGGCACTCAGCACACTGGTGATCTGCCAACCAGAACCCTTAAACACCTCCTCAGGTTCCAGGGGAAGGCTTTGCTCACCTCTTTTCGGCCCTACCTCTGTCCTCAAAACTAAAGGTAAAAGAACACACGAACACACACACACACACACACACACACACACACACACACACCAAAGGTAATGGAGTCCGAATACCACGAAGGCTCTCAGGTTGTGCTAGGGCCGTTGCCCAACAGCACTGTGAAGTGTGTGTCTGTGGGGGGGCGGTGGGGGTGATGTGTGTGGGTGTGTGGGGGTGTGGGTGTGTGTGTGGGTGTGTGTGTGTGTGCGTGTGCGTGTGACTCATAGGTGGATATTTTCCATAGGTGTGCACTATGGCACTGCAGGATCTGTGGTCGGTTGCTGAGTCCCCGGAGGTGGAAGCGCAGATACAGGGCCCTGAGTGTGAAGTTATCCATGGACGCTCACAGCGCGTGGGGTCGGGGTCGGCAGCCGTAACCCTCCATGTTGGTGGTTCAACGGTCAACTCTACTTTATAGATCAGAGAGGATAACGTCACGCGTTCACTGTTAATAACTTTTCCAAATAGTCTTTATCTTTTCAAAAGGAAGACATCATTTAATCCATTTCACAAGATGATACTGGGAACCTACTGCCCCAGCACGTGAATTATCCCTACAGAACACAAGATCCCTGAGAAGGAAGAGCCCTGAGCACTGAGATACCATGAAGGTAGGCTTTTAGATGATATTCTCTGCTTCTGCAGCTCGAGGTAAAACATGGGATGACTGGCTCTACCTATCCCATTCCAGTCTGTCCAACGCGAGCCCCCATGGCACGTCTCACCAGTGGTCGGTCCACGATAACTCCATCCATAGGAATTCTTGGCAGTTTTATGTTCAGGATCATTTCTTTTCCTGCCATTGATTGAAAACTCCCTGGACCCTGTTAGCAGCTACAGATTCAATGAGTCCAGTACTTCATAGGTTTTGTCATGTATTTAGAAGGGGAATCACCATCAAGTTGCTGAAATGAGGACTAAGTGTCTTTCAGATATGGAGATGGAAATAAATGGTGCTCTGCAGGGTGTGCGATGACAGGCACCCAGGATTCCTTCACCCAGCCCTCCCTTTGCTCCCTCATAGGTTCCTGGGAAATCCAAACACACACACACGCGCACACACACACACACACACACACACACACACACACACACACACGGGGGGGGGGGGAGAGAGAGAGAGAGAGAGAGAGAGAGAGAGAGAGAGAGAGAGAGAGAGAGAGAGAGCTCTGGGTGTGCTATTTGCTCTCCATGATTTCACGTGCCTTTTGGGCATGGCTGACAGAGATAGATGGACATGAAGCAGCAGGACAGCAAGCTGGCATCTCGGCCGGCCTACAGAAGTTTCCCAAGTGAAATATCAACAGCAGGGCAGGGACGCCCACGTGACGTGGGAGAGAAGGGGGGTGGGGGGGGCGGCCCGCTGACCGACGTCGGTTCAGGTTTCCCGTCCCCCTCCGGCCGAGAACCTGCCTTCCGCTTCCTGCCCTCAAGTATGTGAGAGGAGCGTGTTTCTTTCCAATAAATACCGACACATCATTTCAGTCTGTTTGTGTGTTTGTTTTTGCTTGTTCTTTTTCTGGACGAGGCCAAAGAGCCCTTCCAGTGGAGGTGTGTGTACAAAGGAGGATCTGACAGAATGGGAGGGTGCGGGTCAGTCCATGTGCGAAGAAATCCAGAGAATCTGTCATAGCTGAGACTCGGGCCTTTTGCAGAAATAGGCCAAGAGAGTTCGGATTTGATGATTCACTGCCACATAGTCATCACAGCAGTTTCCTGGAAGGGATTGTGTTACAGGAGGCGGCGTGGCCCTCAGCCCTCAGGCCTCAACCCGGCAGGCAGGCAGGCAGGCAGGCAGGCAGGCAGGCAGGCAGGCAGCGGCTATTGTCTGTTGGTCCCGCCCCCACCCCCACCCCCACCCCCGTTCCTTCTCCAGAGCTCCTTCCTAAGTCCCCTTGGACTGACCTTTGCCAGGAGCGGGGGAGGGGAGGTCCGGACGATTCATTCCGCAGGGCCTCGTTCAATCGCTCGATTCAAATGCAGAAAGCTCTCCGGTCAGGTCGGAGCCTTTGACTTTGCCTCGAGCTTCTCTTTAATGAATGGCTTTTTCTCTTTTCTTTCCCCAATTTCGCCACCCTCAGGCTGCCCCCTCCAAACTGCAGGGAGGGAAGGAGGGAGAGAGGAGGTGACGGGAGGAGGACGTGTGAGAAACAGGCCTTTTCTCCAGGCAAAAGGTGTCCCCTCCTTTTCCTGACCCTGGAAACCCCACTACACCATTTGAGAATCATGGACATGTGTGGAAGCAGATGTCTTCACTTGAGATCTTCCTCCGCAGGAGGACAGAAAGGAGGGCCAGTGTGTCCCTCTTGTGCTGGCCGGTTCTTGTCACTTGAATTCAAAATAATCAATAGAGCATGGAGGCACATTTTGGGGCGGCCTACTCTGGGAGCTCAACAGTTCCCTCCTCTGAAAGTTCCTTGGAACATATTAAAGCTGAGCTGGTGACTCGTGTGTGTGTGTGTGTGTGTGTGTGTGTGTGTGTGTGTGTGTGTGTGTGTGAAGGAGATTTCTAGATGTCAGGGTCGAAGTAACTTTAGAAGTTTGAAATACCTCTGATGATGTCGTCGGGTGTTTGGTTCAAATTTCGGAGTGGCTCTCACAGAAACAGGCACGAGGATTCTTTCCATAGGAGCCGTTGTGGCCGTTTCTCTAAGGTTTTCATCAAGTTCTCTAGCTTCCGTCTGCAGGGCTTCAGGCAAAAGGCCGTTTTAGGCCTCAGTGATGCCAAGCCAAAAGGGTGGGAGAAAATGGCCAACATTCATGGAGAGAGTCGTAGCCAGAGATTGAAGGGAACTCACAAAACTTCGGGATGCAGTCCCGTTTTCAGGTTAAGAACAACACCCTAAGGGAAACGAGTAGCACCAGAATTTCATATCCAGAAGTGTGTATCCCTGTCTCATGGAAACATAATTTTGGCCTCCAGGTAACGTATGCAAATAGCTGTATCGCCAAGGAAATAAGAAGCCTCACTGAGAGTTTCTGAATTAAGGAAGGTAAGGAGAAAAAGATCAGTGATTCCATCCTGCTGACAGAGGTATAAGTTACCAAATGGATATCCATCTTTAAAAATAAAAAAAGAAACTTGGGTTTTCCTTGTTTGTTTCTGTTTCCCTTGTATGTGGAAAACAAAAGATTTAACCATCAGTCCTAATCCCACTCCCTCTCTTTTTTTTTTTTCCAGATTTTTTTTAAAAATATTTGAAATATAATTCATTTACAATGTCGTGTTAGTTTCAGGTATACGGCACAGTGATTCAGTTCTCTCTCTCTCTCCCTCCCTCCCTCTCTCATATATGTATATATATATATATATGTATGTATGTATATATATATATATATATATATATATATATATATATAGAGAGAGAGAGAGAGAGAGAGAGAGAGAGAGAGAGGGAGAGAGAGACACGGAGACGGAGACAGAGAGACAGAGAGACAGAGATTTTTATAAATCTCTATCTATCTATCTATCTATCTATCTATCTATCTATCTATCTATCTATCTACACATATATATTTTAGCGGCTTCCCCGGTGGCGCAGTGGTTGAGAGTCCGCCTGCCGATGCAGGGGACACACGGGTTCGTGCCCCGGTCCGGGAAAATCCCACATGCCGCGGAGCAGCTAGGCCCGTGAGCCTGTGCGTCCGGAGCCTGTGCTCCACAACGGGAGAGGCCACAACAGTGAGAGACCCGCATACCGCAATATAAATAAATGAATGAATGGATGAATAAATAAATAAATAAATAATTTTGAAAAGATTCTTTTTCAGATTCTTTTCTCTCATAGGTTATTACAAAGTATTGAGTAGAGTATCCTGTGCTCTATAGTAGGAGATGCTTGTTGATTCCCTATTTTATGTACAGTAATGTGTATATGTTCATCCCACCCAACCCCCTAAGTATCCCCCGCTTCCCCAGTCAGTCCCATTTTACACAAGTAGTCATACACATCCTCCTCCTCCTCCTCCTCCTCCTCCTCCTCCTCCTCCTCCTCCTCCTCCTCCTCCTCAGGTCACTCAACCCCATGGAAGTCATTCTTGCTCTTCTTGGAGTCCAGTTTTTCCATCGGTTCTGCCGGCCCTGCCTGATGATTGAGCGTGACTGGACGAGTGCCGGTTCCAAAAAAGTTTTCAAGAGCTTCTGTGAAGAATTGTAGGATTTGCCCAGTGAAAGGGGTGCCTCGATCTGATCACCCGGAAGCCTGTGGAAGGCAGACCCCAGGCGGCAAGCACATTTCGTTTCTTTAACAGTCTCTGTGCCACGGTGAGGACATCAGGCTTGCGGTGAGGGAAGACCTCAACCCACACGGAAAACATAGCCACGGTCACAAGAATGTTTGGATGACCCCTACGAAGTGGCAGTGGAGGGCTTCCCCGGTGGCGCAGTGGTTGAGGATCCGCCCGCCGATGCAGGGGACACGGGTTCGTGCCCCGGTCCGGGAAGATCCCACACGCCGCGTGGCGGCCGGGCCCGTGAGCCATGGCCGCGGAGCCTGTGCTCCGCCACGGGAGAGGCCACAACAGTGAGAGGCCCGCATCCCACAAAAATAAATAAATAAATAAGTGGCAGTGGAATGAAGTCCAGTGGCTGGGGGTCCGAGGATCCAGAGAGAGGAGGTTTTCTTTCCAGAGAGAAAAACGTTCCCCCCCACCCCCACCCCCACCCCCCAGGGTTACAAGCACGAGAGGTCAGACGTCGCCGTTCCCGTTGCCGGTAGACCGTAGAAAATCTTCCTGCCCACGTCTATTGACAATCGGACTCCTCTTCAAGACACCGTGGGATGGGCGGGTGAAGGAATGCAAGGGGAGGGGCAGGGGGGAGGTTGGCCAGGGAGCAACCGGCTGGGCCGCCGTCTCGTCTCGTCTCGTCTCGTCTCGTCTCATCTCGTCTCGTCTCGTCTCGTCTCCCGTCTGCCATAGCCCCGACCGGATGCTGAAAGGACAGAATGGACTTGCTCCACCCACGTGTGCCCCGCCACCCCCACCATCTTTCAACGGGCTGTTGTTGCCGCCTCGGCGTGAAAGTCGGTTAGAACATCTCCGTGATACTGGGTACAGTCCCTTTCGTGTGAGCCTCCATTTTGACGACGACAGACAGCCCTTTATGCCAGGGCAGAGAAGACTTCCGGGAAGAAAGATCCCATCATTTCTGGAACCGTTAGAACACATCGGTGTACAGACACAAGCCAAAGAAGACTTCACGTCGTTCCTTCCTCTTTGGACAACGCTTCCCGTGTCATCGAACCTCCCCAAGAAACTTAGTCAGTTTCATCTCTCTCATTTCTCAGGAGAGAGAACACATTTTTTGAGCTACTTGGAGGGCCCTCTCCTCCTGGATCCTATCTCTAAGTCCAAAGGACTTCATCGGTCCTTCAATTTGGGGGCAAGTGTGTCCAAAATATCCAAAAGATCGTAAGGCACTTCATCAGATGATAGGTCACCGTGAAACAGTGCTTCCTTAGGCATGTCACCAGCATCCCAAGGAAAGACTTGCTAGGCAGAGAGAGAAGCTTCTTTTTCAGTTCTGAGCCAGACCTGGTTCTTTGACTATCGAGAGGACGAAGTCGATGTGAGTCCTCCGAGACCTGATAAAGGCAGCCTAGAAAATAAGTGATGACTTTTGACAAAGACATAAGCTTTTCTCTCTCTCTCTCTCTCTCTCTCTCTCTCTCTCTCTCTCTCTCTCTCTCTCTCTCTCTCTCTCTCTTTCTTCCTTCTTTCCTTCCTTCCGTCCTTCCTTCCTTCCTTCCTTCCTTCCTTCCGTCCTTCCGTCCTTCCTTTCTTTTCCTTCCTTCCTTCCTTTCTTTCTTTCTTTCTTTCTTTCTTTCTTTCTTTCTTTCTTTCTTTCTTTCTTTCTTTCTTTCTTTCTTTCTTTCTTTCCCTCCTTAAAGATAAAGGAAAAGATCCTTTCCTAATCTAATCTAATCTCTCATGATGGACAGAGCAGACCGATAGAAGAAAAACCCAAACCCTAAACCCAAACCTGGTCCTTTGAACAGAGAGAGGCAACTAAATCTTAATTTGGCACTGGTTTCAATGTTGATGTGAAAAGTCATTTCTGTCTTTGTATCCATCCTCATCCAGTCCTGACCACAGATCTGATTCCTTTCGAAAGCCTCTTTTCTTCACACGCCTTTTCCAATCGTCTGTGCCCATTTTTAGCTTTTCCCTTGATTTCTTTCTTTCCCATTGAGAAATGACTACCTTTAGGACTAAAACCTCTCGCTCCTTCCCCCAAACCTCATCTCCATACTTCCTAATTTGCCTCCACCCGCGCGCCCCCCCACCCCCCCACCCCCCGGAAAAAAAAAAAAAAAAAAAAAAAAGTCCTCTTCCTCCCATGAGGATGGCGACATCAGGTTCAGGTCCTTAAAGAAGGACCACACACGTTCCTTCTTTACAATGCTTCGTCCTTGGACACTGTCTTTTTTCTTTTCTTTCTTTTTTTTTTTTTTTTTCCTTCAGTGAAAGTAAGGAAGCCAACCGCAGTGAGCAGCGTGAACATGGAATACTGTGTAGAAGTCAAGGCTCCTACCTAGTACAGTCTTTCCCTAAAGCACAAGATCTAGCTAGGCGTGGAACCGAACATGCTCAGTCTCTCCTCCGTAAAAGGTCCAAAGAAGGGAGACCCTCAGACTTGTGGAGCCATGAACGTTTCAGTATTTTATCTTATGTGGCGATGATGTAGACACTCGCTGAGATTTCACCCTGTCATGGCACTTAGCCAAGCTGTAAGCCCAGAGATGACCAGAGATGCTGGAAAATCTTGAAGTCGGCCTACAGAAAACAAGCACTGGGGGGAAAGTTCCCCTTAAACATTCTTATCTCGTCCACACCTATGTCCTCTGTTTGTCATGAGCAATCCTACTTAGATGATTCGTGAACATTTCAGGAGACATGAAAGCAGTTCAGTTCAGTTCAGTTCGTCGTGATCCCTACACCTCCCGCCCGCCCCCCTCCCCTTTCACGTGAGAGATTTTCTTCCCGATTTCAGAGGGGAGAAGTAAAGGAGAGTCAGAGCGTCCCTCTCGCGGTGTGGTGTTGTCACTCTAATTCCAAAACATCCGTACGCCACGGAGGCACATTTGGGGGCGTCCTACTCAGGGCCCCAAGACTTTCAGAGTCAAACCTAAGGAGGATGTAAATGTACTTCACGCCACCGAACCCGAACCGGTGAGGTGAACCCGGTGGCTTCCTAGGAGATGACGTGTCATCGGCCCACCAGTTTAAAACACAGAACCAAACACCCTCTCCCCGACGACTCGGAGCAAGTGAGTCCGTGGGTGTGTCGGAGAGGGTCCTCTGCTCCAGCTGGGTCCATAAGCACTGCACACGAGAGTAGGTAGGTAGGTGTTCACGGTGCCCTTGGGAAGGAAAGGCGGGGAGAATTTTATTTCGAAAAGCTTATCTCCTCACAGCATTGACACTACGAACGATGATGCAACTTCATCGGGGGGTGGGCGGGGGCGGTGAAGGAAGGCCAGGGAGCCCGGCCACATAGAAGAGCCACGGAGAGCGTCTGTGACCGCAAGGATGTCCACGTACCGGTGACTCCTCTCAGTTGGGGCGGGGAAGGGGGGCGCGAGATTCCCGTGTGTACGTCCGCATCGATCAGTCGTGGGAGAGGGAGGAAAAACGATGTTCCCTCCACGATCCTTCTGAGTTGTCGCCTGAGAAGTTCCTGTCCCCAAGAGACAGCTCGAGAAGAGAGCAACCCACGGCCGGGGGACGCGTGCACTGTGCCCCCCCCCCCCCCACCACCACCACCACCACACACACACACGCACACACACACGCAGGAGAAGCCCAAGCCAGAATTCACTGACTCGAAACGAAACGGCGGGCTCTGAGCTTGAGCTTGAGCTTGAGCTTGAGCTTCTGGAGGAGGAAGATTTTGGTCCTCCTTTCAGGTCAGGAAGAAGAGGGAGGGAGAGGCGGGGAGGCAGAGCGGCAGAGCGTCCCGGTAGCCCACCCGTCGCGTCCAAAGCGCCTGAAATTCCAACTCACGTGTGTGCCAAAGCGGTCCATCTCGGGGTGCCCCATCCCGGTTCCCTCCCCGCACGGAGAGCAATGTTCCGTCCCGATTCACTGAAAAGCTCCCAAAGGGCCTTGGTGTGAGTCAGTGGACCTAGGCCCATCCTGCCTCCTCTTCAAATCATTTCTATCCATACAGAAGAAAAGACACCATCGCCACCCGCCACGGCCCGCCAGAGGCAACGCGGCTATCCCCTTCAGCAGCGCAGCTATCCCCGGGGAAGGGGGATTCCGTAGCATGCGAACATCAGTCCAACATCGCTTCCGGCTTCCTGACTTCTCGTGGAAAATGAGGATGCCACATGACCGACCGGGGATGGGGGGGGGGAGTGGGGATGGGTGAGGGAGAGGGAGAGAGAAAGAGAGGAAGGGAGAAAGGGAGGGGAGGAAGGCGGGCAGGGGGAGAGAGACGAGAGAGAGAGAGAGAGAGAGAGAGAGAGAGAGAGAGAGGGGGGGGGGGGGAGGGAGGAGGGAGGAGGGAGGGAGGGAGGGAGGAGTGGGGGTGGGGGGGGGAGGGAGGGAGGAGGGAGGAGGGAGGGAGGAGGGAGGAGGGAGGGGGAGGGAGAGGGAGGGAGGGAGGGAGGGAGGGAGGGAGGGAGGGAGGGAGGGAGAGAGAAAGAGAGAAAGAGAGGAGGGGGGCAGGAAAGAGAGAAAGAGTGGGAGGAAGAGCAGGGGTGGGGGGCTGGGAGAGCCAGAGAAGGAGAGAGAGAAAGACAGAGAGCGAGTGACAGAGACAGAGACAGATAGAGGCCGAGAGCCAGCGACTGGGAGCCAGGTAAAGGACACTGTGCTTGGGTATCTTCTGAGTGTTTGCACGTGTTTTCTGAGCTGTGGAGATCAAATCAGTGCCATGAGAAGAAGGGAGTCTGCCAGCCCCACCCAGCGCTGCGGAGGAAGAGACGAGGTGGTTGGCCCTTCCCCCCCACCCCCCACCGCCGTTCGGGAACCTCTCTTTCTACCTCTTTGCACACTCCATTCATTCTGAGAACATCGTTGGCATAGTCCTTTCCATCTGGAAAATGATACGCCCTTGCCAAGAGACCCAGGTTCTGGAACCTCCG
>NW_026711569.1:156301-178801 GCF_026419965.1 Kogia breviceps | reverse complement strand
CACGCCACGACGTCGGCGGACGGGCGGACGGGCGGCGGCGGCGGCCCACGGAGCGGGGCCGCGGCAGGCCCGGGAGGCGAAACACACCGGGACGCGGCCCGGGGGTCGGCAGACGCGACGGACGAGGCAGAGCGACGGAAGGGAGAGAGGGCCGACGGGGCGCGGCTGGCTCGCCCGCCGTCGCGGAGACGCGACGACGACGTCACAGAAGCCGTGGGCGGGAGGGGGCGCGGCCGCACGCCGCCGCGGGGGTGCCCGTTCCTAAGGGCCCGGACGCGAGTCGGCCACCGGGGCACGACACGGGGTCTCACCGCCAGAGGCCTCCAGCGCAGGGGCGGTCCCGCGGCACCCAGGACGCCGACTGGCCTTTCCTCGGCCCCCCCACGGGTCCCCCCTCGCGGGGCTCGCGACCTCCCCCCGCCAAACACCCACGAGCCGCGGCCTGCCCGCGACAACACTCTTCCCGCGCGCGCGCACCGGTCCGCCCCACCTCGCGGGCCCCCCACCACACACACACACACCCCTCCGCTGCCGCGCCCGACTTCTCCGCCTCGGGAACCGTGAGCTCTCCACCCGGGGACGCCGCCCGCCGGCCGAGGCGGCCGTGGCGGGGGGGGGCGACACCCTCACGTGGGCGAGGACGGCTCGGTCCCAGACGGTGGAAGGGGGACGCGGTGCGGCCGGGTGGGGTGGGGTGGGGTGGGCCGGGGGAGGGGGCGGCGGCGGCGTCGACGGCGACGGGGAGGGGGCGGCACGCGCACACGGCGAGGGCCGCGGGGCAGGGGCGCGGGGCGCCCGCCCAGGGAGGGAAAGTGCCGAGGCACGACCGGGCCACCAGGAAAACAAGCGCGGGGTCCCACCGCCACACACACGAGGGCGGTCCCACGACGCCTGAGACGCCGGCCGGCCCCAGCCACCCCGGGGCCTCCCACGACCCGGCCCCGCCGCCAGGCCCCGCGTGCGACGGTCCCCCCGCGTACCGCGGAGGGACCCCGTCCGTCCAACCGAGCTCAAACCCCTCCGTCCTCGCCAGATCCGCCGTCGTCCGAGTCCGACCCCCGGGGCCCGCGCCCCGGGTGAACGCCCCCGAGCGAGGCGGCCCGCACCGTGCCCGCAACACCGCCACCGGCTGCCGACTCGCGGCGAGGGCAGGCGCGACGGGCTCCTCGCGGCTGCGGGACTAGGGAGTCGTCGGGACGCCCGGGCGTCCCCGCCCGCCCCCCTCGGCCTCGCCACCGAGAGGGGGGTGTGTCACCGCACGCGCACGCACACGCACGCGCACGCGCACGCGCGGCCCCGCGCCGGACGCCCGGCCTTGGCGGGACCCTCCCCCGACTCAGAGGGGGGAGGCGCGGGCCGCGGTAGGCAAAGAGCGGCGCCCGGCCCCACCGCGGGGCCGGCGCAGAGAACCCTCCCGCCGCGAAGGCGAGGGGCTCCGCCCACGTGCTCTGGCAGTCGCCAACACCGTGGCCACTGCACGCGCGGGAGGGGCAGCGGCTGGGGGGTCCGGTACCCCAAGGCTCCCTCTCGGATCGCTAGAGAAGGTTTCCTCACCGAGGGGGCGTCGTCCCCCCAACCCATCGTCTCCCCTTCGGGCCCGCCCACGGAGGCGCTCCACGAGCCGCCAAAGTCCACGACTGGGCGGGGTTTGGGAGAGGGGTCTGCGGTATGGGTAAGCACGAGGCCCAGAGGAGCATTCGCGGCCACAGCCGGGGGCACAACCTCCGCCGCCCCCAGGCCCGTCCATCGGGGGCCCCGAGAGGAGGGAGCACGCCCGAGAGGGGCGGAAAGACCCCCTTCTCTCACAGGCCCCGGCCCAACGCGCTCGCCACCCACGCCCGCGTGCGACCCCCTCCCCCCCGACCGCCACAAACACACACACACGTGGGGGGGGAGGGTGGGCACACGCGGACGCTCGCCTGGCCCGAGTCAGTCCCCCCGTGCCACAGCAACACCGTGGGAGGACGACCGCGACGAGGCGGCCCCTGTTTCCCCCAACCGAGGGAGGGAAAACAGAGGCACGCCTCCCTTACCGTCTCGACCCCCCCAAGAGAGCCACTCACGGGACGCACCACCGCGGCGGCGGGGACCCCGAGGAGCACGCTGGGAGAAGGGAACGACACCACCGCTCGGCCTCGGGCACCTGAGGGACGACCTGGAGCGCTCCAGGGGCACCACAGAGGATCGAACGAGGCACGCTCACGCACCGGCAGGGGCGCGCGGCGCAGCGGCGGGACGGCACCCCCCCACCAACGCGGGGAGGACCGCCCACGGGGGCAACACGCCGAGGAGGCGAAGCGAGAGCGTCTGCTGCGTCCGAGGACCACGGCCCCGCCACCCACGCCGTGAGGCAGGGGGCGGGAGGCCGAAGGTCAGGGCCGGGGACCACCACCCCTGCCCTTCCCCACACCCCTCGACAGGCCGGGAGAGCGTGAGGAGAGAGGCGGGGAGGCCCGCGGACAGAACGAGAAGAGCGGTCCCGTTCGCCAAGAACGTCCGTCCCTCGTCTGGCGCGACCTTAAGGCCCGGCCCAGGAGAGCGCGACATCACCACATCGATCAGTCATGCCAGAGAGCCAGGGACCACCAGGCCCCGAAGGGGAGGGGCACGCACAGCGAGGACCATCACCAGAGGAGCCTGCTTCGGCCTCACCGGCGGCACCCCAAACCCCCTCTTTCTTTTTTTTTTTTTTTTCTCCTCTCAGGCAAAAGTGGCCGACGACCCCGCGAGTGAGGAGAACGCCTGACACGTGGCACGGAGCCTGCGGGGTGGGGTCGTCGTCTCAGCCACCACCGGGTGCCTGCGGCGGGGAGGGGAGTCACACGGGGTAGAAGACCCAACGCCCCGCCGCCCTCGGGTGAGCCAGAGACCGGAGGCGGCACCGCGGGTCGGGTCAGCCGGACGCACACACGAGAGCCGGCGCGCAGGCCCAGGCGGGCGGCTCAAGTGGCGAGGGTCGGCTCGGCCACCAGACGGCGATCCAAAGCCCAGGACCCTGCGCGCGTCCAGACTCCCAAAGTCCTCAGCGACAGACGCCAGAGAAGACCGTGTCAGCACCTATCTGGTGGCAAAAAAGGCCCATTTCGGGCGAAAAAAATCACGGCGCCCGGCAGCGGGGCCCACGCACGCGTCGCAGGGGGGGTCCCCGGGACCTCGGTCCGGCCGCCTGTCCCCAACACTTCCCCATCCACACCAGCCCCGGAGCTCTCGGGGCCATCTGGTCGACCCGAGGAGCTTGGGGGGAGTGGGGGGGGGGGGTGGGGGGGAGGGGGGGGGCGGGCCAAGCGGGGCGGGCAAACGTGGGAGAGGGCCGCGAGCCGGGTCGCCCTCCCCGGTTCACCCGCACGGGCAGGTACCGGTCCCTCCGAGTCTCCGGGCCAAGACTTGGTGAAAGGAAAAGAAATATCTCACTCGGCCGTCTCCGACGAGCGGGCCCCACGGGGGACCGCGCCCGGGCCCGGGCCGCCCTATCCGGGCCACCCAGGACGGCTCGGGCGGGCCGGTCCCCACCCCCACCCCGGCCGGGACTCGCGGCGGGTGGAGGAGAGGGGGCGGGGGAGGGAGGGTGAGAAAAAACTCAAAGTCCGCCGACCAGGACCCCCCGTGGGCACGCTGAAGGGCCGGGTGCGCCCTCCCCGGCCACCCGCGCGAGCAAGGCCCGGTCCGTCCACGTCCACGGACCCAGGGGCACTTGGAAACATTTTGCCCCGGGAGGCGCCTCCCAGGCGACCAGAGCCCACGAGGGAGGGACCGCACCCGGGCCCGGGCCCGGGCCGGTCTCTCCGGGTCACCCCTCGCGGCCCAGGCCGGTCCCCACCTCCCGAGTCCGACTCGGCCAAACATCGGTGAGAAAGAATCCGACCACCGGGAGGGGCCCCACGCGCGCCCGCCACCGAGCCCGTCGCGCCCGCCACCGGCCTAACCTAAACGCACGGGCCCGGGCCGGTCCCCCACCTTCCGGAGCGGGGCGCTGTGGGGACCGCGGAAGAGAGGAAGGGAGGGTGGGGGGGGTCGGGGAATGAACGCTCCAAAGGGTGAGCCAGGAGAAAGCCCGACCGACCGCCCATCCGCAGGCGCTCCGGAGGGCGCGGAAGACCCTCTCCCTTCCCACCGCGGCGGCCCGGCCCAGGTCGTGTCGGGTGGCCGGGTCGGTCCCCGCGGCCGGAGGGGAGCGGACGGATGCTGGTCGACCGGGCCAGGCGGTCCCCCAGAGCGGCTCGAGAGCGCGGCGACGGTCACACCCTCATAGACCTGCACGCCCAATCTCAAGCGACAGCAGGAGGCGCCCACGCCTGGGCGCCACCGGGACAGTGGCCACCAGCGTCGCCTGGCTGCCGGAACTCTGCCTCGGGCCCGGCGGCCGACTCACAGCCCTCACGAAGGTCGCCGAAGCTCCAGAGACAAGGGACAATATAAAAGCGGCCGCCAGGTGGCTCCCGACAACCGGCTCCAACGTCCCCGGGCCGGATCCCTGTCGCCGGCCGGCCACCGAGGACGCGGCGGCAGCGCCGGGCCGCCCAAACGCCCGAGCTCAGCCCGGGACGAGGCGGCGGGCGTCTGGCGCGGCGGCCCCGTGTCGTCCATCTCGGAGCTAGCTCCCCGGTCGGCACGACACGACACGGTGCGACCCGGGCAGCAGACGGGGGTGGGGGGGTGGGGGGCGGGGGAAGCCGGGGAGATGTCGCCGGGAGGCTGTCTCGGAGGAGACGCGCTCCCCAACGCGATTCCTGGGCGGGGGGGAAATCCCGCGGAGACGCCGGCGGGGCCCGGGGCGCCCGGCACGGGTTGCCCAGAGGGGCACGAGCAAGATCCCCGGCTGCCCGGACGGGGGGGAGGGAGGGAGGGAGGGAGGGAGGGAGGGAGGGAGGGAGGGAGGGAGGGAGGGAGGGAGGAGGAGGGAGGGACGGATGGAGGGACGGAGGGACGGAGGGACGGATGTAAGGACGGAGGGACGGACGGAGGGAGGGAGGGAGGGAGAGAGAGAGGGACGGAAGTCGGGGACTGGCAAACCGAAACCAGGCAAGCGCTCAGGGAACAACGCAGGAATTCGTCCAAAGACAACACATGGGTGCTGCGAGGGTGGGGAAAATGCACTTGCGGTCACGAGAACATGGATTTCATAACGGACTGACCACGATCCATCACGGGCCGGGCGGGGGTGGGGGGGGTGGGGGCGGGTGAGGCGGGGGTTGGGGGAATGCGGGCGGCTGGTGGGGAGGGGGCGAGGGTGGAGTCAATAGCCATCCACTAAAGAAACTGAGTTCCGGTACGTCGACACAAGGCAACACTCTGAGTGCGAGTGTGTGTGAGCGTGTGTGTGCGTGTGCGTGCGTGCGTGTGTGTGTGGAGTGCGGTGAGTACTGACAGCGAACCGTAGTCCCACCGGGACCACACCAAACCATACCAACCAAGAAGTCAAGCTGTAGAACTTCTCTGGCCTTTAAAACAAAGAGAAAAGCGTGCACGTATCGCATACGTACACACATTACGTACGCTTGTGGCATACGTATACGTGGACGTGGACGTATAAAGGCCTAGGACAAGCCCAAGCACATCCCGTCAGGGGAGCCTATCCAAAACAGACCAAGACCTCACACAATTCAGCCTCCAGAAAACAAGCGACCCAGTGAGAAAAGTGGGCAGGAGGCCAGAACAGAACATTTTCATTAGAGAAAAAAAAGAAGAAGAGAAAAAAAGAAAAAAAGAAAAAAGAAAGAAAGAAAGAACACAACTTTCTTAGTAAAAACCAAACAAACAAAACACAACAACAAAACAAACAGAAATAAAACAGAAAACCTCTTTTAGTGAAAGAATTCAACGGGGCAACGAAAAAAGCGCACACACGCATCTCTCTGGACGAAGATATTCGGACAGGCACAGGATCTGGAGTTGCGACAGCAAGTTCGTACAAGCAGAAAAAGTGCCTCCTTCCTCCCGATCCAACACGTATTTTTCAAGCTGAGAGAGACCACCACCACCGTGGCACGCCGGAGGGAGGACTCAGAGATGTCACCCGGCGGGTGAGAGAACGGCTCTCCGACAAAAGACAGCAGTATGGAAAACAGAAAGGAAGTCCCTCAAAACACTGCACAGAAAACTACCATGCGACCCAGCAACTCCACTAAGTGCCCACGGAGGGGGTAAAGACGACATGTACACGTCTATCTGTACCAACACCTGTAACGATGGAGAGATAGGTACGGACGCACTGTTAGCGCTCTCTGTGCCCGTACGTCTATATCTATGAGAGAAGGACCGGGTGGGGGGTGGGGGGTGGGGGGTGGGGGTGCGGAGAGAGAAGTGAGACAAAGAGTGGACAGTCACGTGAGTGCAGTAGGTAAGGAAGATTAAGACGACAAACAAACTCCCAACAGTGGTCCTGTAAGTCAACCATCAAGATTTCGATATCATGATGTCATCAAGCACCAACCCTTCTGAAGGGACACAGCGACACACAGGGCTCACTTGGCAGGGCAGTTCAGGACCCTAAAATGACCGTGAAAGGTGAAGCTCGAAAAAGCAATCTTGTTCATCCACGGGGGGAAAATACCGTTCTCCCACGACATTCAAAAATCCTATCAGGGGGCTTCCCTGGTGGCGCAGTGGTTGAGAGTCCGCCTGCCGATGCAGGGGACACGGGTTCGTGCCCTGGTCCGGGAAGATCCCACATGCCGCGGAGCGGCTGGGCCCGTGAGCCATGGCCGCTGGGCCTGCGCGTCCGGAGCCTGTGCTCCGCAATGGGAGAGGCCACAACAGTGAGAGGCCCGCGTACCACAAAAAAAAAAAAAAAAAAAAAAAAAAAAAAAAAAAAAAAAAAAAATCCTATCAAAACATTTTAAAACTCTCTTACTCGCTCACCATTTAAAAGGTAGAGAAATAAAAAGAGAGCCAAAGTACGATTTATTGAGTGGTGGACCGTCACAGAAAGCATGCCATGAAAGCCTCCGATTCATTTTGGAAGGTCCTAGGAACAGCAATCTTCAACATTGCTCTCCTGCCTGCCTTCTTGGCGTGGTATCTTTTCTACATCTGGATAAGCAGTCCTAGGTTTTGTGTGTTTGCTTGTTATTCCCCTAACTGAAGATCAGCCTCCAACACGATAACCCTTTGTGCCCTCTGGGTCCTGAACTCTCTTCTCTGGAAGTGCTTTTCTGAATGGGAACGGTTTCACCAACGTCATCGCCTGGAGACATCTTCAGCCTGTCCTCCCCCCACCCGCACCCCCGCCCGCCCCCCACCCTCTTCCTCCTCCTCCTCCTCCTCCTCCTCCTCCTCCTCCTCCTCCTCCTCCTCCTCCCCTTCCTCCTCCTCCTTTTTTTTCTTTGTTTTCTTCAGCTCTCCTTGCGCTGGTCTCTCACACGGTGGCAGCGTTGTCCTAGGCATGCCCAGGTGTCTCCTAACCCCATCCAAGTGATGACTCCCAGCGTCATCATTTTGGGTTTCTTAGCCGCACTTTCGTCGTTCCCGGGCAATTCTTTCTTTTTATTTTCCATGGACGGGGGAGACCAGACCGGGGCGGGGGGCAACACAACGACACACTGCGTGTGACCTGGGAAACAGACACATACACGCCAGGCAATCACCGACAGGCTCTGAAAGAGGATCGGTCCCCGGACACGGGGCACGCACGTTTGTTATCGGTGGAGTCACCGCAGACCGAACGGGAAGCAGCAGACTTTGAACTTGACGCAGCTACCGTTCATCCATCGCGGAAACTGACATTTGAAACACGTAGTTAGGCTCTTGGTGCGATTTCACCTAGTCATTGACATGTGTGCACAGTGGAACCATGGAAAGTGAGACAACCCCCCCACCCCACTTCTACCAAAGGTCGCCAAATGAAGACTCTCGTTTGTTTACAAACCAAATTTCCTATCCTTAAATTTGGTGGGAGCTTTCCCTAAGGATTGCACGGGAAGGTGACTTCCTCAAGCGTTGGAGTAGTTTTCCTTAGAACTAGAGAATTAGAATTCTGCTGAATGATGAACACACACCTCGCTTAAGTTTCTGCTAGGAAATCCACGCACCATGTGGATCGAACGAAAAGCAAAATGATTTTTTAACAAGGTCTTCTCTCCACTTCAGACGAATTTTACAGGGCGGGGAGGGGGGAGGCTAGGCTTCTCTGTTTTTCATTTAAGGTCCTCTGAAACGTCAGTAAGTGTTCGTGATCCTACTCACGTGTACTCTTGTCCTCCATCCAATCGTCAGTCATCTGGCAGAAGGAGAGCCTGCCTCATCCACGGCAAACAACATTCCGACACTCAATGAGAAAATACATTTCTGGTGCTTTCGCCAAAAAATGCAAAGCCCCTTATTTAAGCTAATGGAATTTAAAAGAAATCCCTAGTACCTAGGAACAGAACAAAGTGAAAGAAACACAACGCACAGACTTGGGGGATAGAAAGAAAGAAAGAAAAAGAAAGAAAGAAAGAAAGAAAGAAAGAAAGAAAGAAAGAAAGAAAGAAAGAAAGAAAGAAAGAAAGAAAGAAAGAAAGAAAGAAAGAAAGAAAGAAAGAAAGAAAGAGGAGAGAGAGAGAGAGAGAGAGAGAGAGAGGAAGGAGAGGAGAGGAGAGGAGACAAGAGGAGAGGAGAGGAGAGGGAGGGAGGGAGGGACGAAGGAAGGAAGGAAGGAAGGAAGGAAGGAAGGAAGGAAGGAAGGAAGGAAGGAAGAAAGGAAGGAAGGAAGAAAGAAAAGATCTCTCAACCTAAAAGTTTTTGTGACAAACGGACAATCTATGATTTGGTAGGTTAAAAAATATTTTTGGAACGTAAAGTTCTTTGAGACACGAATGGAGAAGAAAACAAGAAAAGGACAATCAGAATTCGGAACCCTCAGAAACCTGAATCGGTCATGAACAGGAACTAGGAAGCCAGGGTGAACGGCGTCTGTGACACCAGTGATTCTGGACTGGCAAAGGGATGATTCCATTTCACCAGCATACATTTTCACACAGTGTCACTTTTTAAAAATGTTTTCTTTTCCCCAGAGTGATGCCAGAGGTGTGGACTCATACATCGAAACATCTTTAGTCTTTCTGTAATAAGGAGACAGAAGTAGGTCCACTGAGACTTGTCGAGCCATGAACGAACGTTTCCATAGGTTATCTTTGGAAAGGATCCAGACATTCCACGAATTCCCCATCATTCCACTTATGCCAACTCTGAAGTTTCTAAAGTGACCCAAAAGGTCTGGGCGAGACTGTTTTTAAGTAGACATACCACAAAACATAACGCTTCTTAAGGAGTTCCTGCACCTAGAGCTATCGACATCACTTGTTCGAGATCCCATGACGACGAGATGGCCCGTGAACACTTCCTGAGACTTCAGACGATGATGTCAGCCATCATCCCCAAGTTCTTTTTCTTGCCGACGAATCTGGTTCACTCCCGTGAACTTACTGGATTTGGGGTCGACGTAGATAGAAGGAAAGGATGACCTCGAACGCTGATCACGCTAAAGACATGCCTAGTTTCATAAAACCCATACCTTGACCTTGGCTATTCTCGGCTGAAGGGTTCAGCCTAGATCACCACCTGAACTTGCCTAAAACCTTTGGGTCCCTTCCCTTTCTAGTGGACTGAATTCCGGAGTGCTCCCTTCTAAGCCATTCAAGAGAGCTCTCTCACAAGTTCATTGCGGCACTCGGATCCCTACGCAGAAACAGGCCAGCTCTAGAAGGGAGCTACAGACATACAGTACCTGTTACCAGGCCCTTTCCAGATTCTGGCACAGCAGTACCAGAAAAATGAAGGTCGTTTCCACAAGGCTTCTAAGGCTAGCACGGCAAAACTTTTTTTTTTTTTTTTTTTTTTTTTTTTTTTTTTTTTTTTTTAATTAAAAGAGATAGCTTGTACACAAGGGAGAAGGCGGTGGGTGGGGTGGGGGTGAGAGGCAGCCCCACCCCCCCCACCCCCCGAGTTGCTTGGATCACGAAAGGGAGAGTTTGTCTCGGGATCACTGATCATTTCCAGAAATCCTCCAAATTCTTGGATCATCAGCAGCTGGTTCCACGGTGGCTACCTGTGGGGAATACCAAGTGCTTCCACGAGGGGAAAGAAGCGCATGAGAATGTTCGGCAAGAAAGCACAGGAACAGATAAGGGTTCAATGTACAGCTGAGCTTCTCGTCTTGGGACAACTAGGTATAGTCGTGGGTGGGTGTCCACAGAGGAAAAGTTCATCTTCTTTTACTCCCGCGAGCCTCGTGTGTGTGTGTGTGTGTGTGTGCGCGCGCGTGTGTGTGTGTGTGTGTGTGTGTGTGTGTGTGTCTGTGTCTGTGTCTGTGTCTGTGTCTGTGTGTCTGTGTGTGTGTCTGTGTGTGTCTGAGACTCAGGCCCCCAGGGCTGATCTGCTCATGCAATTCCATTTCCCCTCCCCCTCCCCCTCCCCCTCCCCCTCTTCCTCCTCCTCCTCCTCCTTCTATGTACTTCTTTCTGTCGAGGAGATGATTTCCAACTCAAATGCAGACCAAAAGATTTCCCCAAACTTCAGGGTTCCATGGATCAGGGTGTCCAAAATCTGCACAGCGCCTTCAATAACGGCCCTCTTTCTCAGCGCACACAAGTCAACCCCAGACCAAGGCACCCTAAGGGCAAAAACCCTCCAGGATTTCTCCCACCAGACCCCGAACATCAGCACACACACCCTCCCCCAGTTTCTATTTCGTATCGTGTGGGCTCAGGCAGACAACAAACACGTCCATCGTTCGATCATCTTCCTTTGGCGTGTTTCGTGAACGTTGCACCGGCCAAAGAAACCTAAGTGTGCAAAAGCTCATCCCCGTGTAAAAGGCTTTGGCTTCTCAGCGAAGGGGTCGAGCCAAGGGACCTAGGCCCCTCTGTCCACTTTTCACTGGGTTCACTGGCCTCACTGTTGTCCCAAGCGATGGCCGGTCAGATCTCTCACGGTCATTCTTCTTTTGGCCTTCTGGTTTTAGAGAGGGTTTTCAACTGGGGTAAAAAGGGCAGGCTTGTGTGGGGCCCTTTCATGGTGGGGAGGGGGTGGGGGGGGCCCCGTAGAGGTCCCTCCGATTCACCCAATCTCAGGCAGTGCCCTATTCAAAACGTTTGTTTCCGGGCTTCCCCGGTGGTGCAGTGGTTGAGAATCCGCCTGCCAATGCAGGGGCCACGGGTTCGTGCCCCGGTCCGGGAAGACCCCACATGTCGCGGAGCGGCTAGGCCCGTGAGCCATGGCCACTGAGCCTGCGCATCCGGAGCCTGTGCTCCGCAACGGGAGAGGCCACGACAGTGAGAGGCCCGCGTACCACAAAAAAAAAAAAAAAAAAAAAAAAGAAAAGAAAACAGAAAACGTTTGTTTCCGTCCCACCAAGAGCCCACCTTTGGAGAGATTCCCTGCCTTACACGTCCTCTCCGCTCCTCCTATTCATCCACCGTGATCCACCACCACCACCACCACCACCACCACCACCCCGCCGGCCGACCTGAACTGTTCACCCTGAAGCTGGCAAGCAGTAAGGGTGCTCGTGAAGCGAGGATCCGTTGGGATTGGCCAAGATGGCAAAGTGGCGGCGGGGGCGGCGGCGGCGGTGGGGCGGGGGGGGGGTATGTGGAGGGGACTCGGAAAGTACGAGGTTACAGCTAACAGCTGCTGCTGGCAGATAGGTCTTTGAAACAGGCTGGTGGCGCCCTGGACTTTGATACCGTCCATTCTGACCATTCCTGTTCTCCGTGAGAAGGGTGTTGGGCCCAGGATCGGCCACCCCAAAACGGGCCTCCGTGGCACATTGACGATTTTGAGCGAAGGGGGACTCCAGAAGCAGCCACGTTTGTCCGAGGGACACTGGGATTCTCCTCTGTGTCTCCCTGAAAGCGAGACATCCATCTCTCGGCTGAAAGGTGCACTCCCTGCCTCCGGAGGTAGGAGGCCGCCGCCGCGATCGGCAAATTAGGGCATTCGGGCCCGAGAAACCTTCGGAGACAAACACTGCGGACCACCGCAAACCCGAGCTCTGTTTAGCTTCTTCCTTCGCTCGCTCGTTCGCTCACGGCACACCCCAAAACCTAAGTCTCTCGGTCCGGTTCCCTGTCTGTCTCACCCATGTACCGTTCGTTCCTCGGTCTGAGCAGGAGAGACGCCGCCCGCTTCAGCCACTTCTCAGCCCTCGAATGAAAGGAAAGGTCACCCCGCTCCCCCCACACACCTTCGTCTCTCCGCGCCTTGGGCCCATGTTACTTTATTTTTATTTTTATTTTTTTGCATTACACGGGCCTCTCACTCTTGTGGCCTCTCCCGTCGCGGAGCACAGGCTCCGGACACGCAGGCTCAGCGGCCACGGCTCACGGGCCTAGCTGCTCCACGGCACGTGGGATCCTCCCGGACCGGGGCACAAACCTGTGTCCCCTGCATCGGCAGGCGGACTCTCGACCACTTTGCCACCAGGGAAGCCCATCGGGCCCATTTTAGAATGAGTCCAGCCACAGGAACTCAAGAGGGGTAGAGGGGGAGATCTCCCCCTCCCCCAAACAGGAAGGCACCTGGAACCCCGTTCCCACCGGCCACCCGGCTCCACTTTGGGTGCGTGAATCCTAGTTTGCCTCCTCCGGATCTTTAAATGATCTTCCACGTGTTATAACAGACTCACAAGGAGAGAAGCTTACGCATGTATTTCTTCTGAGTTTCATGCGACACGGGGAGCCCTCCTAAGAAAACAAAGAAAGACCCAGAGAAGCGTCCGAACCTAACATCTCTTCTGTTGGATCTGAGCAAAGAGAGGCAATCTGAAAAAGCAACTATACTCTGGTGGGGGTGCGGAGTGTGTGTGTGTGTGTGGGGGGGGGGGGGGTTGTGAGTGGGGGTGGGTGAGGGGGGGGTGGGGGGGTGGGTGGGGGGCGCGGGCGATGCCAAAGGAGGATGAGAACTCTTAGAAATTCTTAGGCATAGAAAATTAAGACGGATCCGGGCCCGCGCCTCTCCTTTTCTCGTGCGTTGGGAAGATCATTTGGCTCTCGCCGGCTGGGATGTCATCTCCCCACGAACCATCAGGCGAGCTGTGGGGCGGAAAGAGGGAGAGCAGGGTTCAGAAGAACGTGGAGAAGATGGACGCTAGATGCCCAGAGTCCACGTCCCCCGCCCCCCCCCCCCCCCCCCCGGGAGCAAGGATCTCTTCTTCGTGGGCACACGATCTTCCACCACGACCTCCGGACCGTGGTGCCAAGTCACGCCCACGCGAAGACAGGGCTCACCCAGGGATATGGGCTTGTGCCACAGAAAGGGAGACAGCAGGGAAGTCACCGAGCTTAAGGTATCTGACTCTCGTCGGGTCCTCGACAGGCGGAGGGACACATCTTTCCGACACGGTCGGGGCCGGCTTAGAGAACCGCTGCCGACGACCGCACCGCGAAGGAAGATGTCTCTGCGGTCTCGACAGAAGATCCAGTAGGTTTCCCAAGTGGCGGAGCTAGGAATCGATCGGCCAGGCAGGCGTGTCCAATCTTCAACTTTGGGAAGACACGCGGACTTTTACCCCCCCTTTTCGGCGGGGAGCCTGTAGAAGATCAGGCCGGGAGGAAGGACACAGTCTGTCAGTCGTTGCACGTGATGTTAACGTCCAGGCCAGGAGGAGCCATGCCAGGACTGACTCCACAAAAGGGAGAAGGTGACCAGTTGCCTTTTGAGGACCATGGCTCTCTACGCGGCACGGAAACCAAGGGAGCAGGGGCCAGGGTAGAGGCCGGCAGGGT
The DNA here is from genome assembly GCF_026419965.1 of Kogia breviceps. Taxonomy (NCBI): domain Eukaryota; kingdom Metazoa; phylum Chordata; class Mammalia; order Artiodactyla; family Physeteridae; genus Kogia; species Kogia breviceps. Next base: position 165,098 of record NW_026711569.1, on the reverse strand, counting down.
CGTCAGAGGCCCAGCCAGGACAGAGACCGGTGAGGTGCGAGCCTGAACGAAGGCAGTAGAGGGGAGAGGGAGAGAGGGGATGGAGCAGGACCTATTTCGGTCCCGGAATCGGCAGAACCTGGTATCCCGGCGTGAGTCTTTAGAAACACCGTCCAACTCCACTCCACGGGCAAAATACAAGGTAGAGGGCGGAGCTTTCTGCACCCAGGATCCTCCCGAGACCCAGGCGAGAAGGGCCCTTCCCACGGATGGGCTCCACATCCCACCAGGGTCGGTCGGTCGGTCGGCAGGTCACCAAGACACAAAGAAGCACATTCTTTCTTTCGAGAAGCTCTGTCCCCAGGACCTGGCACTCAGCACACTGGTGATCTGCCAACCAGAACCCTTAAACACCTCCTCAGGTTCCAGGGGAAGGCTTTGCTCACCTCTTTTCGGCCCTACCTCTGTCCTCAAAACTAAAGGTAAAAGAACACACGAACACACACACACACACACACACACACACACACACACACACCAAAGGTAATGGAGTCCGAATACCACGAAGGCTCTCAGGTTGTGCTAGGGCCGTTGCCCAACAGCACTGTGAAGTGTGTGTGTGTGGGGGGGGCGGTGGGGGTGATGTGTGTGGGTGTGTGGGGGTGTGGGTGTGTGTGTGGGTGTGTGTGTGTGTGCGTGTGCGTGTGACTCATAGGTGGATATTTTCCATAGGTGTGCACTATGGCACTGCAGGATCTGTGGTCGGTTGCTGAGTCCCCGGAGGTGGAAGCGCAGATACAGGGCCCTGAGTGTGAAGTTATCCATGGACGCTCACAGCGCGTGGGGTCGGGGTCGGCAGCCGTAACCCTCCATGTTGGTGGTTCAACGGTCAACTCTACTTTATAGATCAGAGAGGATAACGTCACGCGTTCACTGTTAATAACTTTTCCAAATAGTCTTTATCTTTTCAAAAGGAAGACATCATTTAATCCATTTCACAAGATGATACTGGGAACCTACTGCCCCAGCACGTGAATTATCCCTACAGAACACAAGATCCCTGAGAAGGAAGAGCCCTGAGCACTGAGATACCATGAAGGTAGGCTTTTAGATGATATTCTCTGCTTCTGCAGCTCGAGGTAAAACATGGGATGACTGGCTCTACCTATCCCATTCCAGTCTGTCAAACGCGAGCCCCCATGGCACGTCTCACCAGTGGTCGGTCCACGATAACTCCATCCATAGGAATTCTTGGCAGTTTTATGTTCAGGATCATTTCTTTTCCTGCCATTGATTGAAAACTCCCTGGACCCTGTTAGCAGCTACAGATTCAATGAGTCCAGTACTTCATAGGTTTTGTCATGTATTTAGAAGGGGAATCACCATCAAGTTGCTGAAATGAGGACTAAGTGTCTTTCAGATATGGAGATGGAAATAAATGGTGCTCTGCAGGGTGTGCGATGACAGGCACCCAGGATTCCTTCACCCAGCCCTCCCTTTGCTCCCTCATAGGTTCCTGGGAAATCCAAACACACACACACACGCGCGCACACACACACACACACACACACACACACACACACACGGGGGGGGGGGGAGAGAGAGAGAGAGAGAGAGAGAGAGAGAGAGAGAGCTCTGGGTGTGCTATTTGCTCTCCATGATTTCACGTGCCTCTTGGGCATGGCTGACAGAGATAGATGGACATGAAGCAGCAGGACAGCAAGCTGGCATCTCGGCCGGCCTACAGAAGTTTCCCAAGTGAAATATCAACAGCAGGGCAGGGACGCCCACGTGACGTGGGAGAGAAGGGGGGTGGGGGGGGCGGCCCGCTGACCGACGTCGGTTCAGGTTTCCCGTCCCCCTCCGGCCGAGAACCTGCCTTCCGCTTCCTGCCCTCAAGTATGTGAGAGGAGCGTGTTTCTTTCCAATAAATACCGACACATCATTTCAGTCTGTTTGTGTGTTTGTTTTTGCTTGTTCTTTTTCTGGACGAGGCCAAAGAGCCCTTCCAGTGGAGGTGTGTGTACAAAGGAGGATCTGACAGAATGGGAGGGTGCGGGTCAGTCCATGTGCGAAGAAATCCAGAGAATCTGTCATAGCTGAGACTCGGGCCTTTTGCAGAAATAGGCCAAGAGAGTTCGGATTTGATGATTCACTGCCACATAGTCATCACAGCAGTTTCCTGGAAGGGATTGTGTTACAGGAGGCGGCGTGGCCCTCAGCCCTCAGGCCTCAACCCGGCAGGCAGGCAGGCAGGCAGGCAGGCAGGCAGGCAGCGGCTATTGTCTGTTGGTCCCGCCCCCACCCCCACCCCCACCCCCGTTCCTTCTCCAGAGCTCCTTCCTAAGTCCCCTTGGACTGACCTTTGCCAGGAGCGGGGGAGGGGAGGTCCGGACGATTCATTCCGCAGGGCCTCGTTCAATCGCTCGATTCAAATGCAGAAAGCTCTCCGGTCAGGTCGGAGCCTTTGACTTTGCCTCGAGCTTCTCTTTAATGAATGGCTTTTTCTCTTTTCTTTCCCCAATTTCGCCACCCTCAGGCTGCCCCCTCCAAACTGCAGGGAGGGAAGGAGGGAGAGAGGAGGTGACGGGAGGAGGACGTGTGAGAAACAGGCCTTTTCTCCAGGCAAAAGGTGTCCCCTCCTTTTCCTGACCCTGGAAACCCCACTACACCATTTGAGAATCATGGACATGTGTGGAAGCAGATGTCTTCACTTGAGATCTTCCTCCGCAGGAGGACAGAAAGGAGGGCCAGTGTGTCCCTCTTGTGCTGGCCGGTTCTTGTCACTTGAATTCAAAATAATCAATAGAGCATGGAGGCACATTTTGGGGCGGCCTACTCTGGGAGCTCAACAGTTCCCTCCTCTGAAAGTTCCTTGGAACATATTAAAGCTGAGCTGGTGACTCGTGTGTGTGTGTGTGTGTGTGTGTGTGTGTGTGTGTGTGTGTGTGTGTGAGAAGGAGATTTCTAGATGTCAGGGTCGAAGTAACTTTAGAAGTTTGAAATACCTCTGATGATGTCGTCGGGTGTTTGGTTCAAATTTCGGAGTGGCTCTCACAGAAACAGGCACGAGGATTCTTTCCATAGGAGCCGTTGTGGCCGTTTCTCTAAGGTTTTCATCAAGTTCTCTAGCTTCCGTCTGCAGGGCTTCAGGCAAAAGGCCGTTTTAGGCCTCAGTGATGCCAAGCCAAAAGGGTGGGAGAAAATGGCCAACATTCATGGAGAGAGTCGTAGCCAGAGATTGAAGGGAACTCACAAAACTTCGGGATGCAGTCCCGTTTTCAGGTTAAGAACAACACCCTAAGGGAAACGAGTAGCACCAGAATTTCATATCCAGAAGTGTGTATCCCTGTCTCATGGAAACATAATTTTGGCCTCCAGGTAACGTATGCAAATAGCTGTATCGCCAAGGAAATAAGAAGCCTCACTGAGAGTTTCTGAATTAAGGAAGGTAAGGAGAAAAAGATCAGTGATTCCATCCTGCTGACAGAGGTATAAGTTACCAAATGGATATCCATCTTTAAAAATAAAAAAAGAAACTTGGGTTTTCCTTGTTTGTTTCTGTTTCCCTTGTATGTGGAAAACAAAAGATTTAACCATCAGTCCTAATCCCACTCCCTCTCTTTTTTTTTTTTCCAGATTTTTTTAAAAAATATTTGAAATATAATTCATTTACAATGTCGTGTTAGTTTCAGGTATACGGCACAGTGATTCAGTTCTCTCTCTCTCTCCCTCCCTCCCTCTCTCATATATATATATATATATATATATATATATATATATATATATGTATGTATGTATATATATATATATATATATATAGATAGATAGATAGATAGAGAGAGAGAGAGAGAGAGAGAGAGAGAGAGAGAGGGAGAGAGAGACACGGAGACGGAGACAGAGAGACAGAGAGACAGAGATTTTTATAAATCTCTATCTATCTATCTATCTATCTATCTATCTATCTATCTATCTATCTATATCTACACATATATATATTTTAGCGGCTTCCCCGGTGGCGCAGTGGTTGAGAGTCCGCCTGCCGATGCAGGGGACACGGGTTCGTGCCCCGGTCCGGGAAAATCCCACATGCCGCGGAGCAGCTAGGCCCGTGAGCCTGTGCGTCCGGAGCCTGTGCTCCACAACGGGAGAGGCCACAACAGTGAGAGACCCGCATACCGCAATATAAATAAATGAATGAATGGATGAATAAATAAATAAATAAATAATTTTGAAAAGATTCTTTTTCAGATTCTTTTCTCTCATAGGTTATTACAAAGTATTGAGTAGAGTATCCTGTGCTCTATAGTAGGAGATGCTTGTTGATTCCCTATTTTATGTACAGTAATGTGTATATGTTCATCCCACCCAACCCCCTAAGTATCCCCCGCTTCCCCAGTCAGTCCCATTTTACACAAGTAGTCATACACATCCTCCTCCTCCTCCTCCTCCTCCTCCTCCTCCTCCTCCTCCTCCTCCTCCTCCTCAGGTCACTCAACCCCATGGAAGTCATTCTTGCTCTTCTTGGAGTCCAGTTTTTCCATCGGTTCTGCCGGCCCTGCCTGATGATTGAGCGTGACTGGACGAGTGCCGGTTCCAAAAAAGTTTTCAAGAGCTTCTGTGAAGAATTGTAGGATTTGCCCAGTGAAAGGGGTGCCTCGATCTGATCACCCGGAAGCCTGTGGAAGGCAGACCCCAGGCGGCAAGCACATTTCGTTTCTTTAACAGTCTCTGTGCCACGGTGAGGACATCAGGCTTGCGGTGAGGGAAGACCTCAACCCACACGGAAAACATAGCCACGGTCACAAGAATGTTTGGATGACCCCTACGAAGTGGCAGTGGAGGGCTTCCCCGGTGGCGCAGTGGTTGAGGATCCGCCCGCCGATGCAGGGGACACGGGTTCGTGCCCCGGTCCGGGAAGATCCCACACGCCGCGTGGCGGCCGGGCCCGTGAGCCATGGCCGCGGAGCCTGTGCTCCGCCACGGGAGAGGCCACAACAGTGAGAGGCCCGCATCCCACAAAAAAAAATAATAATAAATAAATAAATAAATAAATAAGTGGCAGTGGAATGAAGTCCAGTGGCTGGGGGTCCGAGGATCCAGAGAGAGGAGGTTTTCTTTCCAGAGAGAAAAACGTTCCCCCCCACCCCCACCCCCACCCCCCAGGGTTACAAGCACGAGAGGTCAGACGTCGCCGTTCCCGTTGCCGGTAGACCGTAGAAAATCTTCCTGCCCACGTCTATTGACAATCGGACTCCTCTTCAAGACACCGTGGGATGGGCGGGTGAAGGAATGCAAGGGGAGGGGCAGGGGGGAGGTTGGCCAGGGAGCAACCGGCTGGGCCGCCGTCTCGTCTCATCTCGTCTCGTCTCGTCTCGTCTCCCGTCTGCCATAGCCCCGACCGGATGCTGAAAGGACAGAATGGACTTGCTCCACCCACGTGTGCCCCGCCACCCCCACCATCTTTCAACGGGCTGTTGTTGCCGCCTCGGCGTGAAAGTCGGTTAGAACATCTCCGTGATACTGGGTACAGTCCCTTTCGTGTGAGCCTCCATTTTGACGATGACAGACAGCCCTTTATGCCAGGGCAGAGAAGACTTCCGGGAAGAAAGATCCCATCATTTCTGGAACCGTTAGAACACATCGGTGTACAGACACAAGCCAAAGAAGACTTCACGTCGTTCCTTCCTCTTTGGACAACGCTTCCCGTGTCATCGAACCTCCCCAAGAAACTTAGTTTCATCTCTCTCATTTCTCAGGAGAGAGAACACATTTTTTGAGCTACTTGGAGGGCCCTCTCCTCCTGGATCCTATCTCTTAAGTCCAAAGGACTTCATCGGTCCTTCAATTTGGGGGCAAGTGTGTCCAAAATATCCAAAAGATTGTAAGGCACTTCATCAGATGATAGGTCACCGTGAAACAGTGCTTCCTTAGGCACGTCACCAGCATCCCAAGGAAAGACTTGCTAGGCAGAGAGAGAAGCTTCTTTTTCAGTTCTGAGCCAGACCTGGTTCTTTGACTATCGAGAGGACTAAGTCGATGTGAGTCCTCCGAGACCTGATAAAGGCAGCCTAGAAAATAAGTGATGACTTTTGACAAAGACATAAGCTTTTCTCTCTCTCTCTCTCTCTCTCTCTCTCTCTCTCTCTCTCTCTCTCTCTCTCTCTCTCTCTTTCTTCCTTCTTTCCTTCCTTCCGTCCTTCCTTCCTTCCTTCCTTCCTTCCTTCCGTCCTTCCGTCCTTCCTTTCTTTTCCTTCCTTCCTTCCTTCCTTTCTTTCTTTCTTTCTTTCTTTCTTTCTTTCTTTCTTTCTTTCTTTCTTTCTTTCTTTCTTTCTTTCTTTCTTTCTTTCTTTCCCTCCTTAAAGATAAAGGAAAAGATCCTTTCCTAATCTAATCTAATCTCTCATGATGGACAGAGCAGACCGATAGAAGAAAAACCCAAACCCTAAACCCAAACCTGGTCCTTTGAACAGAGAGAGGCAACTAAATCTTAATTTGGCACTGGTTTCAATGTTGATGTGAAAAGTCATTTCTGTCTTTGTATCCATCCTCATCCAGTCCTGACCACAGATCTGATTCCTTTCGAAAGCCTCTTTTCTTCACACGCCTTTTCCAATCGTCTGTGCCCATTTTTAGCTTGTCCCTTGATTTCTTTCTTTCCCATTGAGAAATGACTACCTTTAGGACTAAAACCTCTCGCTCCTTCCCCCAAACCTCATCTCCATACTTCCTAATTTGCCTCCACCCGCGCGCCCCCCCACCCCCCCACCCCCCGGAAAAAAAAAAAAAAAAAAAAAGTCCTCTTCCTCCCATGAGGATGGCGACATCAGGTTCAGGTCCTTAAAGAAGGACCACACACGTTCCTTCTTTACAATGCTTCGTCCTTGGACACTGTCTTTTTTCTTTTCTTTCTTTCTTTTTTTTTTTTTCCTTCAGTGAAAGTAAGGAAGCCAACCGCAGTGAGCAGCGTGAACATGGAATACTGTGTAGAAGTCAAGGCTCCTACCTAGTACAGTCTTTCCCTAAAGCACAAGATCTAGCTGGGCGTGGAACCGAACATGCTCAGTCTCTCCTCCGTAAAAGGTCCAAAGAAGGGAGACCCTCAGACTTGTGGAGCCATGAACGTTTCAGTATTTTACCTTATGTGGCGATGATGTAGACACTCGCTGAGATTTCACCCTGTCATGGCACTTAGCCAAGCTGTAAGCCCAGAGATGACCAGAGATGCTGGAAAATCTTGAAGTCGGCCTACAGAAAACAAGCACTGGGGGGAAAGTTCCCCTTAAACATTCTTATCTCGTCCACACCTATGTCCTCTGTTTGTCATGAGCAATCCTACTTAGATGATTCGTGAACATTTCAGGAGACATGAAAGCAGTTCAGTTCAGTTCGTCGTGATCCCTACACCTCCCGCCCGCCCCCCTCCCCTTTCACGTGAGAGATTTTCTTCCTGATTTCAGAGGGGAGAAGTAAAGGAGAGTCAGAGCGTCCCTCTCGCGGTGTGGTGTTGTCACTCTAATTCCAAAACATCCGTACGCCACGGAGGCACATTTGGGGGCGTCCTACTCAGGGCCCCAAGACTTTCAGAGTCAAACCTAAGGAGGATGTAAATGTACTTCACGCCACCGAACCCGAACCGGTGAGGTGAACCCGGTGGCTTCCTAGGAGATGACGTGTCATCGGCCCACCAGTTTAAAACACAGAACCAAACACCCTCTCCCCGACGACTCGGAGCAAGTGAGTCCGTGGGTGTGTCGGAGAGGGTCCTCTGCTCCAGCTGGGTCCATAAGCACTGCACACGAGAGTAGGTAGGTAGGTGTTCACGGTGCCCTTGGGAAGGAAAGGCGGGGAGAATTTTATTTCGAAAAGCTTATCTCCTCACAGCATTGACACTACGAACGATGATGCAACTTCATCGGGGGGTGGGCGGGGGCGGTGAAGGAAGGCCAGGGAGCCCGGCCACATAGAAGAGCCACGGAGAGCGTCTGTGACCGCAAGGATGTCCACGTACCGGTGACTCCTCTCAGTTGGGGCGGGGAAGGGGGGCGCGAGATTCCCGTGTGTACGTCCGCATCGATCAGTCGTGGGAGAGGGAGGAAAAACGATGTTCCCTCCACGATCCTTCTGAGTTGTCGCCTGAGAAGTTCCTGTCCCCAAGAGACAGCTCGAGAAGAGAGCAACCCACGGCCGGGGGACGCGTGCACTGTGCCCCCCCCCCCCCCACCACCACCACACACACACACGCACACACACACGCAGGAGAAGCCCAAGCCAGAATTCACTGACTCGAAACGAAACGGCGGGCTCTGAGCTTGAGCTTGAGCTTGAGCTTGAGCTTCTGGAGGAGGAAGATTTTGGTCCTCCTTTCAGGTCAGGAAGAAGAGGGAGGGAGAGGCGGGGAGGCAGAGCGGCAGAGCGTCCCGGTAGCCCACCCGTCGCGTCCGAAGCGCCTGAAATTCCAACTCACGTGTGTGCCAAAGCGGTCCATCTCGGGGTGCCCCATCCCGGTTCCCTCCCCGCACGGAGAGCAATGTTCCGTCCCGATTCACCGAAAAGCTCCCAAAGGGCCTTGGTGTGAGTCAGTGGACCTAGGCCCATCCTGCCTCCTCTTCAAATCATTTCTATCCATACAGAAGAAAAGACACCATCGCCACCCGCCACGGCCCGCCAGAGGCAACGCGGCTATCCCCTTCAGCAGCGCAGCTATCCCCGGGGAAGGGGGATTCCGTAGCATGCGAACATCAGTCCAACATCGCTTCCGGCTTCCTGACTTCTCGTGGAAAATGAGGATGCCACATGACCGACCGGGGATGGGGGG
>NW_026711569.1:146301-148801 GCF_026419965.1 Kogia breviceps | reverse complement strand
GGGGGTAGGGAAAACGCACGACACCGAGCGCGGCCCGGAGGCGGCGCGTCGCCACGGAGGAGAGGAGAGGACAACGGGGACGGGAGAGGACGAGGGGAGAGGAGAGGGGAGAGGAGAGGAGAGGAGAGCGGCGGACGGCGTGCGTGGAAGGCAGGGGTGGATGAGGACACGCGGCGGTCGCCCCCCGAACGCCGGACCCTCCTCCCACGTCTCCTTCCACGACCGACCGATTCCCAACTCTCTCCCTCTGTCTCTCTTCCCTCTGTCTCTCTCTCTCTCTCTCTCTCGACGCCAACGCAGCACACCATCCTCCACGCAGCCGCGAGACGCCCCCCGCCACGGCCAGCGACGGACGCCGTGCGCCCCCATCCACCACCGACAGACGCCCACGACGCGGGGCTCGGGGGCCGGCACGAAGCGCGGCGCGGCGCGGCCGCAGCCCGGGGGAAAGCGCGCGGCGGCGGACGACGCCGCGGCGTCCCGCGGGTCGCCGCCGGGGCACGCATCCCCGGGGCGCGGCCGCGCACGCAACGACTCGGCCTCGGGTCGGCCCGAGCCGCCCGCCCCGACACGGCGAAGGCGAGGGCGGCGGGGGGGCGGGCACGGACCCCGGACGCGCGCGGGTCAGGGCGCCGCGGAGGAGGCGGCCGGGCCGGGCCGGACCGTCGCCGGGACGCCGCCGGGGGCGGGCGGCGAACGACGGCGGAGCGGACGCGGCCCCAACACCACCAGCACCACGGGCCCCGGCCGCGAGGGCGCGGGACCGTCCCCGCCCACCGGCACACAGCCCCGGGGGTACGCCCAGGGACCGCTTGCGGCGCGAGGGCGCTTCCCGAAGGGGACCGACCGCGGAGGCCACGGCCAGGGCCTCGTCGCGAGCTCTCTCTCGCTCTCTTCCCTTCTCGCGGGCAGCGGGGCCCCCGTGGCCTCGGCACGAGGGGCACCGCGTCTGCACTTAGGGGGACAGAGGGCCCCGGACACGGGGCCCTGCGAGGAAACCCCCAGCCGCGCCACCCCGGGAAGGCGCGCGCGCGCGCACCCCGGGGGGGCGATTGATCGTCAAGCGACGCTCAGACAGGCGTAGCCCCGGGAGGAACCCGGGGCCGCAAGTGCGTTCGAAGTGTCGATGATCAATGTGTCCTGCAATTCACATTAATTCTCGCAGCTAGCTGCGTTCTTCATCGACGCACGAGCCGAGTGATCCACCGCTAAGAGTCGTACGAGTTTGGTTTCTCTGGGTTTCGGCGGGGTCCCCCGCCGGTGGCACGGCACATTCCCCCACGGAGGGGGGGGTTGCCTCTGGCCGGCCAAGTCAGACGAGACAGAAAACAGCAGACCGGAGCGGGGCCGGAAGGTTTCACGACGGGGCGCCCGGCACCGACCCGCGAGACGGGGCGGGCTCGGACACCCCACAGGCGCCCGGGGGGTTCCCACCTGCGCACACACACACCCCCCCCGTCAGGGACGCGGGGCGCGCACGCGCGCGGGCACACGGGACCCGGCCCCGCACCACGGCCGCCGGGTAGCCCCCTCCCGACGGCCGCGGCGGCGGGGAGGGCCGGCGTGGCGCGGCGCGCGGCGCCCCGGCCCCGCGGGGGCGGGGGCGGAGGAAGCGGGGTCTGGGGGAGAAGGGAGGGGCCTCCCGACTCCCCGCGGGCCCGACCGCCCCGACCCCAAGGCGGACGGGCGACCCCCCCATGGGTCTTTAAACCTCCGCGCCGGGACGCGCTAGGTACCTGGAGAGGGGGGAGGCGGGCGAGGCCGGGGAGGGGCAGGCGGAGCGCCCCACGCTCGCCGCCACCCCCGACGCCGACCGACACGCTCTCCGCCCGCGGCCGCCCGCAGCACGCGGGCCCCGGCGCTACCGGCCCGTGACTCGGGGGCGCCCCGGCCGGGCGACGGGCCCAACCGCCACACGGGACACCACCACGCCCACCGCCCGACGACGTCCCCACCGTGTCCCCGAAACCGGGCCTCGGAGACCTCCCCGCTCGCTCGCTCGCGCCCGGACGCGGCCCTCTCCTCTCCGCTCCTCTCCCGAACCCCGAACCCCCCCGCCCCCGGGGCCCCCTGACCCCTGCACCCGCCTCCCGGGCCCCCTGCTCGCCACCGCGGGCGTTCAGGGAGGCTTCAACGGGAGGCGCGGGGGGGGGGCGAGCGGGCAGGGCGGGCACGCGGGGGGGGAGGGCGGGAAAGGGAGAGAGCGAGAGACAAGAGCCGGACGGACGGACAGACGGACGGACGGACGACGGAGGAGAGGCCCCGGGCTCGGAGGACAGGCAGAGGCGCCCGGCGAGGGGGCGGAGGGCCCGGAGCGGAGGACGGACGACCGGCGCGGGGGAACAACCGGTCCAGGGCCGGCGGCGGAAAGGCGGCGGGCGGGCGGGCGGGCGGGCACGCGGGCGGGGGGCCCCCCACGGGGAGCCGCCACCGCCGCGCCGCGCCGCGCCACGGCCACGCCACCCATCCCGAGACGCACCGGGGGCCCCGCCCGTGCGGG
>NW_026711569.1:133801-141301 GCF_026419965.1 Kogia breviceps | reverse complement strand
GAGGGTGGGCACACGCGGACGCTCGCCTGGCCCGAGTCAGTCCCCCCGTGCCACAGCAACACCGTGGGAGGACGACCGCGACGAGGCGGCCCCTGTTTCCCCCAACCGAGGGAGGGAAAACAGAGGCACGCCTCCCTTACCGTCTCGACCCCCCCAAGAGAGCCACTCACGGGACGCACCACCGCGGCGGCGGGGACCCCGAGGAGCACGCTGGGAGAAGGGAACGACACCACCGCTCGGCCTCGGGCACCTGAGGGACGACCTGGAGCGCTCCAGGGGCACCACAGAGGATCGAACGAGGCACGCTCACGCACCGGCAGGGGCGCGCGGCGCAGCGGCGGGACGGCACCCCCCCACCAACGCGGGGAGGACCGCCCACGGGGGCAACACGCCGAGGAGGCGAAGCGAGAGCGTCTGCTGCGTCCGAGGACCACGGCCCCGCCACCCACGCCGTGAGGCAGGGGGCGGGAGGCCGAAGGTCAGGGCCGGGGACCACCACCCCTGCCCTTCCCCACACCCCTCGACAGGCCGGGAGAGCGTGAGGAGAGAGGCGGGGAGGCCCGCGGACAGAACGAGAAGAGCGGTCCCGTTCGCCAAGAACGTCCGTCCCTCGTCTGGCGCGACCTTAAGGCCCGGCCCAGGAGAGCGCGACATCACCACATCGATCAGTCATGCCAGAGAGCCAGGGACCACCAGGCCCCGAAGGGGAGGGGCACGCACAGCGAGGACCATCACCAGAGGAGCCTGCTTCGGCCTCACCGGCGGCACCCCAAACCCCCTCTTTCTTTTTTTTTTTTTTTTCTCCTCTCAGGCAAAAGTGGCCGACGACCCCGCGAGTGAGGAGAACGCCTGACACGTGGCACGGAGCCTGCGGGGTGGGGTCGTCGTCTCAGCCACCACCGGGTGCCTGCGGCGGGGAGGGGAGTCACACGGGGTAGAAGACCCAACGCCCCGCCGCCCTCGGGTGAGCCAGAGACCGGAGGCGGCACCGCGGGTCGGGTCAGCCGGACGCACACACGAGAGCCGGCGCGCAGGCCCAGGCGGGCGGCTCAAGTGGCGAGGGTCGGCTCGGCCACCAGACGGCGATCCAAAGCCCAGGACCCTGCGCGCGTCCAGACTCCCAAAGTCCTCAGCGACAGACGCCAGAGAAGACCGTGTCAGCACCTATCTGGTGGCAAAAAAGGCCCATTTCGGGCGAAAAAAATCACGGCGCCCGGCAGCGGGGCCCACGCACGCGTCGCAGGGGGGGTCCCCGGGACCTCGGTCCGGCCGCCTGTCCCCAACACTTCCCCATCCACACCAGCCCCGGAGCTCTCGGGGCCATCTGGTCGACCCGAGGAGCTTGGGGGGAGTGGGGGGGGGGGGTGGGGGGGAGGGGGGGGGCGGGCCAAGCGGGGCGGGCAAACGTGGGAGAGGGCCGCGAGCCGGGTCGCCCTCCCCGGTTCACCCGCACGGGCAGGTACCGGTCCCTCCGAGTCTCCGGGCCAAGACTTGGTGAAAGGAAAAGAAATATCTCACTCGGCCGTCTCCGACGAGCGGGCCCCACGGGGGACCGCGCCCGGGCCCGGGCCGCCCTATCCGGGCCACCCAGGACGGCTCGGGCGGGCCGGTCCCCACCCCCACCCCGGCCGGGACTCGCGGCGGGTGGAGGAGAGGGGGCGGGGGAGGGAGGGTGAGAAAAAACTCAAAGTCCGCCGACCAGGACCCCCCGTGGGCACGCTGAAGGGCCGGGTGCGCCCTCCCCGGCCACCCGCGCGAGCAAGGCCCGGTCCGTCCACGTCCACGGACCCAGGGGCACTTGGAAACATTTTGCCCCGGGAGGCGCCTCCCAGGCGACCAGAGCCCACGAGGGAGGGACCGCACCCGGGCCCGGGCCCGGGCCGGTCTCTCCGGGTCACCCCTCGCGGCCCAGGCCGGTCCCCACCTCCCGAGTCCGACTCGGCCAAACATCGGTGAGAAAGAATCCGACCACCGGGAGGGGCCCCACGCGCGCCCGCCACCGAGCCCGTCGCGCCCGCCACCGGCCTAACCTAAACGCACGGGCCCGGGCCGGTCCCCCACCTTCCGGAGCGGGGCGCTGTGGGGACCGCGGAAGAGAGGAAGGGAGGGTGGGGGGGGTCGGGGAATGAACGCTCCAAAGGGTGAGCCAGGAGAAAGCCCGACCGACCGCCCATCCGCAGGCGCTCCGGAGGGCGCGGAAGACCCTCTCCCTTCCCACCGCGGCGGCCCGGCCCAGGTCGTGTCGGGTGGCCGGGTCGGTCCCCGCGGCCGGAGGGGAGCGGACGGATGCTGGTCGACCGGGCCAGGCGGTCCCCCAGAGCGGCTCGAGAGCGCGGCGACGGTCACACCCTCATAGACCTGCACGCCCAATCTCAAGCGACAGCAGGAGGCGCCCACGCCTGGGCGCCACCGGGACAGTGGCCACCAGCGTCGCCTGGCTGCCGGAACTCTGCCTCGGGCCCGGCGGCCGACTCACAGCCCTCACGAAGGTCGCCGAAGCTCCAGAGACAAGGGACAATATAAAAGCGGCCGCCAGGTGGCTCCCGACAACCGGCTCCAACGTCCCCGGGCCGGATCCCTGTCGCCGGCCGGCCACCGAGGACGCGGCGGCAGCGCCGGGCCGCCCAAACGCCCGAGCTCAGCCCGGGACGAGGCGGCGGGCGTCTGGCGCGGCGGCCCCGTGTCGTCCATCTCGGAGCTAGCTCCCCGGTCGGCACGACACGACACGGTGCGACCCGGGCAGCAGACGGGGGTGGGGGGGTGGGGGGCGGGGGAAGCCGGGGAGATGTCGCCGGGAGGCTGTCTCGGAGGAGACGCGCTCCCCAACGCGATTCCTGGGCGGGGGGGAAATCCCGCGGAGACGCCGGCGGGGCCCGGGGCGCCCGGCACGGGTTGCCCAGAGGGGCACGAGCAAGATCCCCGGCTGCCCGGACGGGGGGGAGGGAGGGAGGGAGGGAGGGAGGGAGGGAGGGAGGGAGGGAGGGAGGGAGGGAGGAGGAGGGAGGGACGGATGGAGGGACGGAGGGACGGAGGGACGGATGTAAGGACGGAGGGACGGACGGAGGGAGGGAGGGAGGGAGAGAGAGAGGGACGGAAGTCGGGGACTGGCAAACCGAAACCAGGCAAGCGCTCAGGGAACAACGCAGGAATTCGTCCAAAGACAACACATGGGTGCTGCGAGGGTGGGGAAAATGCACTTGCGGTCACGAGAACATGGATTTCATAACGGACTGACCACGATCCATCACGGGCCGGGCGGGGGTGGGGGGGGTGGGGGCGGGTGAGGCGGGGGTTGGGGGAATGCGGGCGGCTGGTGGGGAGGGGGCGAGGGTGGAGTCAATAGCCATCCACTAAAGAAACTGAGTTCCGGTACGTCGACACAAGGCAACACTCTGAGTGCGAGTGTGTGTGAGCGTGTGTGTGCGTGTGCGTGCGTGCGTGTGTGTGTGGAGTGCGGTGAGTACTGACAGCGAACCGTAGTCCCACCGGGACCACACCAAACCATACCAACCAAGAAGTCAAGCTGTAGAACTTCTCTGGCCTTTAAAACAAAGAGAAAAGCGTGCACGTATCGCATACGTACACACATTACGTACGCTTGTGGCATACGTATACGTGGACGTGGACGTATAAAGGCCTAGGACAAGCCCAAGCACATCCCGTCAGGGGAGCCTATCCAAAACAGACCAAGACCTCACACAATTCAGCCTCCAGAAAACAAGCGACCCAGTGAGAAAAGTGGGCAGGAGGCCAGAACAGAACATTTTCATTAGAGAAAAAAAAGAAGAAGAGAAAAAAAGAAAAAAAGAAAAAAGAAAGAAAGAAAGAACACAACTTTCTTAGTAAAAACCAAACAAACAAAACACAACAACAAAACAAACAGAAATAAAACAGAAAACCTCTTTTAGTGAAAGAATTCAACGGGGCAACGAAAAAAGCGCACACACGCATCTCTCTGGACGAAGATATTCGGACAGGCACAGGATCTGGAGTTGCGACAGCAAGTTCGTACAAGCAGAAAAAGTGCCTCCTTCCTCCCGATCCAACACGTATTTCAAGCTGAGAGAGACCACCACCACCGTGGCACGCCGGAGGGAGGACTCAGAGATGTCACCCGGCGGGTGAGAGAACGGCTCTCCGACAAAAGACAGCAGTATGGAAAACAGAAAGGAAGTCCCTCAAAACACTGCACAGAAAACTACCATGCGACCCAGCAACTCCACTAAGTGCCCACGGAGGGGGTAAAGACGACATGTACACGTCTATCTGTACCAACACCTGTAACGATGGAGAGATAGGTACGGACGCACTGTTAGCGCTCTCTGTGCCCGTACGTCTATATCTATGAGAGAAGGACCGGGTGGGGGGTGGGGGGTGGGGGGTGGGGGTGCGGAGAGAGAAGTGAGACAAAGAGTGGACAGTCACGTGAGTGCAGTAGGTAAGGAAGATTAAGACGACAAACAAACTCCCAACAGTGGTCCTGTAAGTCAACCATCAAGATTTCGATATCATGATGTCATCAAGCACCAACCCTTCTGAAGGGACACAGCGACACACAGGGCTCACTTGGCAGGGCAGTTCAGGACCCTAAAATGACCGTGAAAGGTGAAGCTCGAAAAAGCAATCTTGTTCATCCACGGGGGGAAAATACCGTTCTCCCACGACATTCAAAAATCCTATCAGGGGGCTTCCCTGGTGGCGCAGTGGTTGAGAGTCCGCCTGCCGATGCAGGGGACACGGGTTCGTGCCCTGGTCCGGGAAGATCCCACATGCCGCGGAGCGGCTGGGCCCGTGAGCCATGGCCGCTGGGCCTGCGCGTCCGGAGCCTGTGCTCCGCAATGGGAGAGGCCACAACAGTGAGAGGCCCGCGTACCACAAAAAAAAAAAAAAAAAAAAAAAAAAAAAAAAAAAAAAAAAAAAAATCCTATCAAAACATTTTAAAACTCTCTTACTCGCTCACCATTTAAAAGGTAGAGAAATAAAAAGAGAGCCAAAGTACGATTTATTGAGTGGTGGACCGTCACAGAAAGCATGCCATGAAAGCCTCCGATTCATTTTGGAAGGTCCTAGGAACAGCAATCTTCAACATTGCTCTCCTGCCTGCCTTCTTGGCGTGGTATCTTTTCTACATCTGGATAAGCAGTCCTAGGTTTTGTGTGTTTGCTTGTTATTCCCCTAACTGAAGATCAGCCTCCAACACGATAACCCTTTGTGCCCTCTGGGTCCTGAACTCTCTTCTCTGGAAGTGCTTTTCTGAATGGGAACGGTTTCACCAACGTCATCGCCTGGAGACATCTTCAGCCTGTCCTCCCCCCACCCGCACCCCCGCCCGCCCCCCACCCTCTTCCTCCTCCTCCTCCTCCTCCTCCTCCTCCTCCTCCTCCTCCTCCTCCTCCTCCCCTTCCTCCTCCTCCTTTTTTTTCTTTGTTTTCTTCAGCTCTCCTTGCGCTGGTCTCTCACACGGTGGCAGCGTTGTCCTAGGCATGCCCAGGTGTCTCCTAACCCCATCCAAGTGATGACTCCCAGCGTCATCATTTTGGGTTTCTTAGCCCACTTTCGTCGTTCCCGGGCAATTCTTTCTTTTTATTTTCCATGGACGGGGGAGACCAGACCGGGGCGGGGGGCAACACAACGACACACTGCGTGTGACCTGGGAAACAGACACATACACGCCAGGCAATCACCGACAGGCTCTGAAAGAGGATCGGTCCCCGGACACGGGGCACGCACGTTTGTTATCGGTGGAGTCACCGCAGACCGAACGGGAAGCAGCAGACTTTGAACTTGACGCAGCTACCGTTCATCCATCGCGGAAACTGACATTTGAAACACGTAGTTAGGCTCTTGGTGCGATTTCACCTAGTCATTGACATGTGTGCACAGTGGAACCATGGAAAGTGAGACAACCCCCCCACCCCACTTCTACCAAAGGTCGCCAAATGAAGACTCTCGTTTGTTTACAAACCAAATTTCCTATCCTTAAATTTGGTGGGAGCTTTCCCTAAGGATTGCACGGGAAGGTGACTTCCTCAAGCGTTGGAGTAGTTTTCCTTAGAACTAGAGAATTAGAATTCTGCTGAATGATGAACACACACCTCGCTTAAGTTTCTGCTAGGAAATCCACGCACCATGTGGATCGAACGAAAAGCAAAATGATTTTTTAACAAGGTCTTCTCTCCACTTCAGACGAATTTTACAGGGCGGGGAGGGGGGAGGCTAGGCTTCTCTGTTTTTCATTTAAGGTCCTCTGAAACGTCAGTAAGTGTTCGTGATCCTACTCACGTGTACTCTTGTCCTCCATCCAATCGTCAGTCATCTGGCAGAAGGAGAGCCTGCCTCATCCACGGCAAACAACATTCCGACACTCAATGAGAAAATACATTTCTGGTGCTTTCGCCAAAAAATGCAAAGCCCCTTATTTAAGCTAATGGAATTTAAAAGAAATCCCTAGTACCTAGGAACAGAACAAAGTGAAAGAAACACAACGCACAGACTTGGGGGATAGAAAGAAAGAAAGAAAAGAAAGAAAGAAAGAAAGAAAGAAAGAAAGAAAGAAAGAAAGAAAGAAAGAAAGAAAGAAAGAAAGAAAGAAAGAAAGAAAGAAAGAAAGAAAGAAAGAAAGAAAGAAAGAGGAGAGAGAGAGAGAGAGAGAGAGAGAGAGGAAGGAGAGGAGAGGAGAGGAGACAAGAGGAGAGGAGAGGAGAGGGAGGGAGGGAGGGACGAAGGAAGGAAGGAAGGAAGGAAGGAAGGAAGGAAGGAAGGAAGGAAGGAAGGAAGAAAGGAAGGAAGGAAGAAAGAAAAGATCTCTCAACCTAAAAGTTTTTGTGACAAACGGACAATCTATGATTTGGTAGGTTAAAAAATATTTTTGGAACGTAAAGTTCTTTGAGACACGAATGGAGAAGAAAACAAGAAAAGGACAATCAGAATTCGGAACCCTCAGAAACCTGAATCGGTCATGAACAGGAACTAGGAAGCCAGGGTGAACGGCGTCTGTGACACCAGTGATTCTGGACTGGCAAAGGGATGATTCCATTTCACCAGCATACATTTTCACACAGTGTCACTTTTTAAAAATGTTTTCTTTTCCCCAGAGTGATGCCAGAGGTGTGGACTCATACATCGAAACATCTTTAGTCTTTCTGTAATAAGGAGACAGAAGTAGGTCCACTGAGACTTGTCGAGCCATGAACGAACGTTTCCATAGGTTATCTTTGGAAAGGATCCAGACATTCCACGAATTCCCCATCATTCCACTTATGCCAACTCTGAAGTTTCTAAAGTGACCCAAAAGGTCTGGGCGAGACTGTTTTTAAGTAGACATACCACAAAACATAACGCTTCTTAAGGAGTTCCTGCACCTAGAGCTATCGACATCACTTGTTCGAGATCCCATGACGACGAGATGGCCCGTGAACACTTCCTGAGACTTCAGACGATGATGTCAGCCATCATCCCCAAGTTCTTTTTCTTGCCGACGAATCTGGTTCACTCCCGTGA
>NW_026711569.1:132500-133788 GCF_026419965.1 Kogia breviceps | reverse complement strand
CAGACAGGCGTAGCCCCGGGAGGAACCCGGGGCCGCAAGTGCGTTCGAAGTGTCGATGATCAATGTGTCCTGCAATTCACATTAATTCTCGCAGCTAGCTGCGTTCTTCATCGACGCACGAGCCGAGTGATCCACCGCTAAGAGTCGTACGAGTTTGGTTTTCTCTGGGTTTCGGCGGGGTCCCCCGCCGGTGGCACGGCACATTTCCCCCACGGAGGGAGGGTTGCCTCTGGCCGGCCAAGTCAGACGAGACAGAAAACAGCAGACCGGAGCGGGGCCGGAAGGTTTCACGACGGGGCGACCGGCACCGACCCGCAAGACGGGGCGGGCTCGGACACCCCACAGGCGCCCGGGGGGTTCCCACCTGCGCACACACACACCCCCCCCCGTCAGGGACGCGGGGCGCGCACGCGCGCGGGCACACGGGACCCGGCCCCGCACCACGGCCGCCGGGTAGCCCCCTCCCGACGGCCGCGGCGGCGGGGAGGGCCGGCGTGGCGCGGCGCGCGGCGCCCCGGCCCCGCGGGGGCGGGGGCGGAGGAAGCGGGGTCTGGGGGAGAAGGGAGGGGCCTCCCGACTCCCCGCGGGCCCGACCGCCCCGACCCCAAGGCGGACGGGCGACCCCCCCATGGGTCTTTAAACCTCCGCGCCGGGACGCGCTAGGTACCTGGAGAGGGGGGAGGCGGGCGAGGCCGGGGAGGGGCAGGCGGAGCGCCCCACGCTCGCCGCCACCCCCGACGCCGACCGACACGCTCTCCGCCCGCGGCCGCCCGCAGCACGCGGGCCCCGGCGCTACCGGCCCGTGACTCGGGGGCGCCCCGGCCGGGCGACGGGCCCAACCGCCACACGGGACACCACCACGCCCACCGCCCGACGACGTCCCCACCGTGTCCCCGAAACCGGGCCTCAGAGACCTCCCCGCTCGCTCGCTCGCGCCCGGACGCGGCCCTCTCCTCTCCGCTCCTCTCCCGAACCCCGAACCCCCCCGCCCCCGGGGCCCCCTGACCCCTGCACCCGCCTCCCGGGCCCCCTGCTCGCCACCGCGGGCGTTCAGGGAGGCTTCAACGGGAGGCGCGGGGGGGGGGGCGAGCGGGCAGGGCGGGCACGCGGGGGGGGAGGGCGGGAAAGGGAGAGAGCGAGAGACAAGAGCCGGACGGACGGACAGACGGACGGACGACGGAGGAGAGGCCCCGGGCTCGGAGGACAGGCAGAGGCGCCCGGCGAGGGGGCGGAGGGCCCGGAGCGGAGGACGGACGACCGGCGCGGGGGAACAACCGGTCCAGGGCCG
>NW_026711569.1:107500-127500 GCF_026419965.1 Kogia breviceps | reverse complement strand
CGCCCGAGAGGGGCGGAAACACCCCCTTCTCTCACAGGCCCCGGCCCAACGCGCTCGCCACCCACGCCCGCGTGCGACCCCCTCCCCCCCGACCGCCACAAACACACACACACGTGGGGGGGGAGGGTGGGCACACGCGGACGCTCGCCTGGCCCGAGTCAGTCCCCCCGTGCCACAGCAACACCGTGGGAGGACGACCGCGACGAGGCGGCCCCTGTTTCCCCCAACCGAGGGAGGGAAAACAGAGGCACGCCTCCCTTACCGTCTCGACCCCCCCAAGAGAGCCACTCACGGGACGCACCACCGCGGCGGCGGGGACCCCGAGGAGCACGCTGGGAGAAGGGAACGACACCACCGCTCGGCCTCGGGCACCTGAGGGACGACCTGGAGCGCTCCAGGGGCACCACAGAGGATCGAACGAGGCACGCTCACGCACCGGCAGGGGCGCGCGGCGCAGCGGCGGGACGGCACCCCCCCACCAACGCGGGGAGGACCGCCCACGGGGGCAACACGCCGAGGAGGCGAAGCGAGAGCGTCTGCTGCGTCCGAGGACCACGGCCCCGCCACCCACGCCGTGAGGCAGGGGGCGGGAGGCCGAAGGTCAGGGCCGGGGACCACCACCCCTGCCCTTCCCCACACCCCTCGACAGGCCGGGAGAGCGTGAGGAGAGAGGCGGGGAGGCCCGCGGACAGAACGAGAAGAGCGGTCCCGTTCGCCAAGAACGTCCGTCCCTCGTCTGGCGCGACCTTAAGGCCCGGCCCAGGAGAGCGCGACATCACCACATCGATCAGTCATGCCAGAGAGCCAGGGACCACCAGGCCCCGAAGGGGAGGGGCACGCACAGCGAGGACCATCACCAGAGGAGCCTGCTTCGGCCTCACCGGCGGCACCCCAAACCCCCTCTTTCTTTTTTTTTTTTTTTTCTCCTCTCAGGCAAAAGTGGCCGACGACCCCGCGAGTGAGGAGAACGCCTGACACGTGGCACGGAGCCTGCGGGGTGGGGTCGTCGTCTCAGCCACCACCGGGTGCCTGCGGCGGGGAGGGGAGTCACACGGGGTAGAAGACCCAACGCCCCGCCGCCCCGCCGCCCTCGGGTGAGCCAGAGACCGGAGGCGGCACCGCGGGTCGGGTCAGCCGGACGCACACACGAGAGCCGGCGCGCAGGCCCAGGCGGGCGGCTCAAGTGGCGAGGGTCGGCTCGGCCACCAGACGGCGATCCAAAGCCCAGAACCCTGCGCGCGTCCAGACTCCCAAAGTCCTCAGCGACAGACGCCAGAGAAGACCGTGTCAGCACCTATCTGGTGGCAAAAAAGGCCCATTTCGGGCGAAAAAAATCACGGCGCCCGGCAGCGGGGCCCACGCACGCGTCGCAGGGGGGGTCCCCGGGACCTCGGTCCGGCCGCCTGTCCCCAACACTTCCCCATCCACACCAGCCCCAGAGCTCTCGGGGCCATCTGGTCGACCCGAGGAGCTTGGGGGGAGTGGGGGGGGGGGGGTGGGGGGGAGGGGGGGGGGCGGGCCAAGCGGGGCGGGCAAACGTGGGAGAGGGCCGCGAGCCGGGTCGCCCTCCCCGGTTCACCCGCACGGGCAGGTACCGGTCCCTCCGAGTCTCCGGGCCAAGACTTGGTGAAAGGAAAAGAAATATCTCACTCGGCCGTCTCCGACGAGCGGGCCCCACGGGGGACCGCGCCCGGGCCCGGGCCGCCCTATCCGGGCCACCCAGGACGGCTCGGGCGGGCCGGTCCCCACCCCCACCCCGGCCGGGACTCGCGGCGGGTGGAGGAGAGGGGGCGGGGGAGGGAGGGTGAGAAAAAACTCAAAGTCCGCCGACCAGGACCCCCCGTGGGCACGCTGAAGGGCCGGGTGCGCCCTCCCCGGCCACCCGCGCGAGCAAGGCCCGGTCCGTCCACGTCCACGGACCCAGGGGCACTTGGAAACATTTTGCCCCGGGAGGCGCCTCCCAGGCGACCAGAGCCCACGAGGGAGGGACCGCACCCGGGCCCGGGCCCGGGCCCGGGCCGGTCTCTCCGGGTCACCCCTCGCGGCCCAGGCCGGTCCCCACCTCCCGAGTCCGACTCGGCCAAACATCGGTGAGAAAGAATCCGACCACCGGGAGGGGCCCCACGCGCGCCCGCCACCGAGCCCGTCGCGCCCGCCACCGGCCTAACCTAAACGCACGGGCCCGGGCCGGTCCCCCACCTTCCGGAGCGGGGCGCTGTGGGGACCGCGGAAGAGAGGAAGGGAGGGTGGGGGGGTCGGGGAATGAACGCTCCAAAGGGTGAGCCAGGAGAAAGCCCGACCGACCGCCCATCCGCAGGCGCTCCGGAGGGCGCGGAAGACCCTCTCCCTTCCCACCGCGGCGGCCCGGCCCAGGTCGTGTCGGGTGGCCGGGTCGGTCCCCGCGGCCGGAGGGGAGCGGACGGATGCTGGTCGACCGGGCCAGGCGGTCCCCCAGAGCGGCTCGAGAGCGCGGCGACGGTCACACCCTCATAGACCTGCACGCCCAATCTCAAGCGACAGCAGGAGGCGCCCACGCCTGGGCGCCACCGGGACAGTGGCCACCAGCGTCGCCTGGCTGCCGGAACTCTGCCTCGGGCCCGGCGGCCGACTCACAGCCCTCACGAAGGTCGCCGAAGCTCCAGAGACAAGGGACAATATAAAAGCGGCCGCCAGGTGGCTCCCGACAACCGGCTCCAACGTCCCCGGGCCGGATCCCTGTCGCCGGCCGGCCACCGAGGACGCGGCGGCAGCGCCGGGCCGCCCAAACGCCCGAGCTCAGCCCGGGACGAGGCGGCGGGCGTCTGGCGCGGCGGCCCCGTGTCGTCCATCTCGGAGCTAGCTCCCCGGTCGGCACGACACGACACGGTGCGACCCGGGCAGCAGACGGGGGTGGGGGGGTGGGGGGCGGGGGAAGCCGGGGAGATGTCGCCGGGAGGCTGTCTCGGAGGAGACGCGCTCCCCAACGCGATTCCTGGGCGGGGGGAAATCCCGCGGAGACGCCGGCGGGGCCCGGGGCGCCCGGCACGGGTTGCCCAGAGGGGCACGAGCAAGATCCCCGGCTGCCCGGACGGGGGGGGGGGGGAGGGAGGGAGGGAGGGAGGGAGGGAGGGAGGGAGGGAAGGAGGGAGGGACGGATGGAGGGACGGAGGGACGGAGGGACGGATGTAAGGACGGAGGGACGGACGGAGGGAGGGAGGGAGGGAGAGAGAGAGGGACGGAAGTCGGGGACTGGCAAACCGAAACCAGGCAAGCGCTCAGGGAACAACGCAGGAATTCGTCCAAAGACAACACATCGGTGCTGCGAGGGTGGGGAAAATGCACTTGCGGTCACGAGAACATGGATTTCATAACGGACTGACCACGATCCATCACGGGCCGGGCGGGGGTGGGGGGGGTGGGGGCGGGTGAGGCGGGGGTTGGGGGAATGCGGGCGGCTGGGGGGGAGGGGGCGAGGGTGGAGTCAATAGCCATCCACTAAAGAAACTGAGTTCCGGTACGTCGACACAAGGCAACACTCTGAGTGCGAGTGTGTGTGAGCGTGTGTGTGCGTGTGCGTGCGTGCGTGTGTGTGTGGAGTGCGGTGAGTACTGACAGCGAACCGTAGTCCCACCAGGACCACACCAAACCATACCAACCAAGAAGTCAAGCTGTAGAACTTCTCTGGCCTTTAAAACAAAGAGAAAAGCGTGCACGTATCGCATACGTACACACATTACGTACGCTTGTGGCATACGTATACGTGGACGTGGACGTATAAAGGCCTAGGACAAGCCCAAGCACATCCCGTCAGGGGAGCCTATCCAAAACAGACCAAGACCTCACACAATTCAGCCTCCAGAAAACAAGCGACCCAGTGAGAAAAGTGGGCAGGAGGCCAGAACAGAACATTTTCATTAGAGAGAAAAAAGAAGAAGAGAAAAAAAGAAAAAAAGAAAAAAGAAAGAAAGAAAGAACACAACTTTCTTAGTAAAAACCAAACAAACAAAACACAACAACAAAACAAACAGAAATAAAACAGAAAACCTCTTTTAGTGAAAGAATTCAACGGGGCAACGAAAAAAGCGCACACACGCATCTCTCTGGACGAAGATATTCGGACAGGCACAGGATCTGGAGTTGCGACAGCAAGTTCGTACAAGCAGAAAAAGTGCCTCCTTCCTCCCGATCCAACACGTATTTTTCAAGCTGAGAGAGACCACCACCACCGTGGCACGCCGGAGGGAGGACTCAGAGATGTCACCCGGCGGGTGAGAGAACGGCTCTCCGACAAAAGACAGCAGTATGGAAAACAGAAAGGAAGTCCCTCAAAACACTGCACAGAAAACTACCATGCGACCCAGCAACTCCACTAAGTGCCCACGGAGGGGGTAAAGACGACATGTACATGTCTATCTGTACCAACACCTGTAACGATGTAGAGATAGGTACGGACGCACTGTTAGCGCTCTCTGTGCCCGTACGTCTATATCTATGAGAGAAGGACCGGGTGGGGGGTGGGGGGTGGGGGTGCGGAGAGAGAAGTGAGACAAAGAGTGGACAGTCACGTGAGTGCAGTAGGTAAGGAAGATTAAGACGACAAACAAACTCCCAACAGTGGTCCTGTAAGTCAACCATCAAGATTTCGATATCATGATGTCATCAAGCACCAACCCTTCTGAAGGGACACAGCGACACACAGGGCTCACTTGGCAGGGCAGTTCAGGACCCTAAAATGACCGTGAAAGGTGAAGCTCGAAAAAGCAATCTTGTTCATCCACGGGGGGAAAATACCGTTCTCCCACGACATTCAAAAATCCTATCAGGGGGCTTCCCTGGTGGCGCAGTGGTTGAGAGTCCGCCTGCCGATGCAGGGGACACGGGTTCGTGCCCTGGTCCGGGAAGATCCCACATGCCGCGGAGCGGCTGGGCCCGTGAGCCATGGCCGCTGGGCCTGCGCGTCCGGAGCCTGTGCTCCGCAATGGGAGAGGCCACAACAGTGAGAGGCCCGCGTACCACAAAAAAAAAAAAAAAAAAAAAAAAAAAAAAAAAAATCCTATCAAAACATTTTAAAACTCTCTTACTCGCTCACCATTTAAAAGGTAGAGAAATAAAAAGAGAGCCAAAGTACGATTTATTGAGTGGTGGACCGTCACAGAAAGCATGCCATGAAAGCCTCCGATTCATTTTGGAAGGTCCTAGGAACAGCAATCTTCAACATTGCTCTCCTGCCTGCCTTCTTGGCGTGGTATCTTTTCTACATCTGGATAAGCAGTCCTAGGTTTTGTGTGTTTGCTTGTTATTCCCCTAACTGAAGATCAGCCTCCAACACGATAACCCTTTGTGCCCTCTGGGTCCTGAACTCTCTTCTCTGGAAGTGCTTTTCTGAATGGGAACGGTTTCACCAACGTCATCGCCTGGAGACATCTTCAGCCTGTCCTCCCCCCACCCGCACCCCCGCCCGCCCCCCACCCTCTTCCTCCTCCTCCTCCTCCTCCTCCTCCTCCTCCTCCTCCTCCTCCTCCTCCTCCCCTTCCTCCTCCTCCTTTTTTTTCTTTGTTTTCTTCAGCTCTCCTTGCGCTGGTCTCTCACACGGTGGCAGCGTTGTCCTAGGCATGCCCAGGTGTCTCCTAACCCCATCCAAGTGATGACTCCCAGCGTCATCATTTTGGGTTTCTTAGCCGCACTTTCGTCGTTCCCGGGCAATTCTTTCTTTTTATTTTCCATGGACGGGGGAGACCAGACCGGGGCGGGGGGCAACACAACGACACACTGCGTGTGACCTGGGAAACAGACACATACACGCCAGGCAATCACCGACAGGCTCTGAAAGAGGATCGGTCCCCGGACACGGGGCACGCACGTTTGTTATCGGTGGAGTCACTGCAGACCGAACGGGAAGCAGCAGACTTTGAACTTGACGCAGCTACCGTTCATCCATCGCGGAAACTGACATTTGAAACACGTAGTTAGGCTCTTGGTGCGATTTCACCTAGTCATTGACATGTGTGCACAGTGGAACCATGGAAAGTGAGACAACCCCCCCACCCCACTTCTACCAAAGGTCGCCAAATGAAGACTCTCGTTTGTTTACAAACCAAATTTCCTATCCTTAAATTTGGTGGGAGCTTTCCCTAAGGATTGCACGGGAAGGTGACTTCCTCAAGCGTTGGAGTAGTTTTCCTTAGAACTAGAGAATTAGAATTCTGCTGAATGATGAACACACACCTCGCTTAAGTTTCTGCTAGGAAATCCACGCACCATGTGGATCGAACGAAAAGCAAAATGATTTTTTAACAAGGTCTTCTCTCCACTTCAGACGAATTTTACAGGGCGGGGAGGGGGGAGGCTAGGCTTCTCTGTTTTTCATTTAAGGTCCTCTGAAACGTCAGTAAGTGTTCGTGATCCTACTCACGTGTACTCTTGTCCTCCATCCAATCGTCAGTCATCTGGCAGAAGGAGAGCCTGCCTCATCCACGGCAAACAACATTCCGACACTCAATGAGAAAATACATTTCTGGTGCTTTCGCCAAAAAATGCAAAGCCCCTTATTTAAGCTAATGGAATTTAAAAGAAATCCCTAGTACCTAGGAACAGAACAAAGTGAAAGAAACACAACGCACAGACTTGGGGGATAGAAAGAAAGAAAGAAAGAAAGAAAGAAAGAAAGAAAGAAAGAAAGAAAGAAAGAAAGAAAGAAAGAAAGAAAGAAAGAAAGAAAGAAAGAAAGAAAGAAAGAAAGAAAGAAAGAAAGAAAGAAAGAAAGAGGAGAGAGAGAGAGAGAGAGAGAGAGAGGAAGGAGAGGAGAGGAGAGGAGACAAGAGGAGAGGAGAGGAGAGGGAGGGAGGGAGGGACGAAGGAAGGAAGGAAGGAAGGAAGGAAGGAAGGAAGGAAGGAAGGAAGGAAGGAAGGAAGGAAGGAAGGAAGAAGGAAGGAAGGAAGAAAGAAAAGATCTCTCAACCTAAAAGTTTTTGTGACAAACGGACAATCTATGATTTGGTAGGTTAAAAAATATTTTTGGAACGTAAAGTTCTTTGAGACACGAATGGAGAAGAAAACAAGAAAAGGACAATCAGAATTCGGAACCCTCAGAAACCTGAATCGGTCATGAACAGGAACTAGGAAGCCAGGGTGAACGGCGTCTGTGACACCAGTGATTCTGGACTGGCAAAGGGATGATTCCATTTCACCAGCATACATTTTCACACAGTGTCACTTTTTAAAAATGTTTTCTTTTCCCCAGAGTGATGCCAGAGGTGTGGACTCATACATCGAAACATCTTTAGTCTTTCTGTAATAAGGAGACAGAAGTAGGTCCACTGAGACTCGTCGAGCCATGAACGAACGTTTCCATAGGTTATCTTTGGAAAGGATCCAGACATTCCACGAATTCCCCATCATTCCACTTATGCCGACTCTGAAGTTTCTAAAGTGACCCAAAAGGTCTGGGCGAGACTGTTTTTAAGTAGACATACCACAAAACATAACGCTTCTTAAGGAGTTCCTGCACCTAGAGCTATCGACATCACTTGTTCGAGATCCCATGACGACGAGATGGCCCGTGAACACTTCCTGAGACTTCAGACGACGATGTCAGCCATCATCCCCAAGTTCTTTTTCTTGCCGACGAATCTGGTTCACTCCCGTGAACTTACTGGATTTGGGGTCGACGTAGATAGAAGGAAAGGATGACCTCGAACGCTGATCACGCTAAAGACATGCCTAGTTTCATAAAACCCATACCTTGACCTTGGCTATTCTCGGCTGAAGGGTTCAGCCTAGATCACCACCTGAACTTGCCTAAAACCTTTGGGTCCCTTCCCTTTCTAGTGGACTGAATTCCGGAGTGCTCCCTTCTAAGCCATTCAAGAGAGCTCTCTCACAAGTTCATTGTGGCACTCGGATCCCTACGCAGAAACAGGCCAGCTCTAGAAGGGAGCTACAGACATACAGTACCTGTTACCAGGCCCTTTCCAGATTCTGGCACAGCAGTACCAGAAAAATGAAGGTCGTTTCCACAAGGCTTCTAAGGCTAGCACGGCAAAACTTTTTTTTTTTTTTTTTTTTTTTTTTTTTTTTAATTAAAAGAGATAGCTTGTACACAAGGGAGAAGGCGGTGGGTGGGGTGGGGGTGAGAGGCAGCCCCACCCCCCCACCCCCCGAGTTGCTTGGATCACGAAAGGGAGAGTTTGTCTCGGGATCACTGATCATTTCCAGAAATCCTCCAAATTCTTGGATCATCAGCAGCTGGTTCCACGGTGGCTACCTGTGGGGAATACCAAGTGCTTCCACGAGGGGAAAGAAGCGCATGAGAATGTTCGGCAAGAAAGCACAGGAACAGATAAGGGTTCAATGTACAGCTGAGCTTCTCGTCTTGGGACAACTAGGTATAGTCGTGGGTGGGTGTCCACAGAGGAAAAGTTCATCTTCTTTTACTCCCGCGAGCCTCGTGTGTGTGTGTGTGTGTGTGTGTGCGTGTGCGTGTGCGTGTGTGTGTGTGTGTGTGTCTGTGTCTGTGTCTGTGTCTGTGTCTGTGTGTCTGTGTGTGTGTCTGTGTGTGTCTGAGACTCAGGCCCCCAGGGCTGATCTGCTCATGCAATTCCATTTCCCCTCCCCCTCCCCCTCCCCCTCCCCCTCCCCCTCTTCCTCCTCCTCCTCCTCCTTCTATGTACTTCTTTCTGTCGAGGAGATGATTTCCAACTCAAATGCAGACCAAAAGATTTCTAGGTTCCCAAACTTCAGGGTTCCATGGATCAGGGTGTCCAAAATCTGCACAGCGCCTTCAATAACGGCCCTCTTTCTCAGTGCACACAAGTCAACCCCAGACCAAGGCACCCTAAGGGCAAAAACCCTCCAGGATTTCTCCCACCAGACCCCGAACATCAGCACACACACCCTCCCCCAGTTTCTATTTCGTATCGTGTGGGCTCAGGCAGACAACAAACACGTCCATCGTTCGATCATCTTCCTTTGGCGTGTTTCGTGAACGTTGCACCGGCCGAAGAAACCTAAGTGTGCAAAAGCTCATCCCCGTGTAAAAGGCTTTGGCTTCTCAGCGAAGGGGTCGAGCCAAGGGACCTAGGCCCCTCTGTCCACTTTTCACTGGGTTCACTGGCCTCACTGTTGTCCCAAGCGATGGCCGGTCAGATCTCTCACGGTCATTCTTCTTTTGGCCTTCTGGTTTTAGAGAGGGTTTTCAACTGGGGTAAAAAGGGCAGGCTTGTGTGGGGCCCTTTCATGGTGGGGAGGGGGTGGGGGGGGCCCCGTAGAGGTCCCTCCGATTCACCCGATCTCAGGCAGTGCCCTATTCAAAACGTTTGTTTCCGGGCTTCCCCGGTGGTGCAGTGGTTGAGAATCCGCCTGCCAATGCAGGGGCCACGGGTTCGTGCCCCGGTCCGGGAAGACCCCACATGTCGCGGAGCGGCTAGGCCCATGAGCCATGGCCACTGAGCCTGCGCATCCGGAGCCTGTGCTCCGCAACGGGAGAGGCCACGACAGTGAGAGGCCCGCGTACCACAAAAAAAAAAAAAAAAGAAAGAAAAGAAAAGAAAAGAAAACAGAAAACGTTTGTTTCCGTCCCACCAAGAGCCCACCTTTGGAGAGATTCCCTGCCTTACACGTCCTCTCCGCTCCTCCTATTCATCCACCGTGATCCACCACCACCACCACCACCACCACCACCCCGCCGGCCGACCTGATCTGTTCACCCTGAAGCTGGCAAGCAGTAAGGGTGCTCGTGAAGCGAGGATCCGTTGGGATTGGCAATGATGGCAAAGTGGCGGCGGGGGCGGCGGCGGCGGTGGGGGGGGGTATGTGGAGGGGACTCGGAAAGTACGAGGTTACAGCTAACAGCTGCTGCTGGCAGATAGGTCTTTGAAACAGGCTGGTGGCGCCCTGGACTTTGATACCGTCCGTTCTGACCATTCCTGTTCTCCGTGAGAAGGGTGTTGGGCCCAGGATCGGCCACCCCAAAACGGGCCTCCGTGGCACATTGACGATTTTGAGCGAAGGGGGACTCCAGAAGCAGCCACGTTTGTCCGAGGGACACTGGGATTCTCCTCTGTGTCTCCCTGAAAGCGAGACATCCATCTCTCGGCTGAAAGGTGCACTCCCTGCCTCCGGAGGTAGGAGGCCGCCGCCGCGATCGGCAAATTAGGGCATTCGGGCCCGAGAAACCTTCGGAGACAAACACTGCGGACCACCGCAAACCCGAGCTCTGTTTAGCTTCTTCCTTCGCTCGCTCGTTCGCTCACGGCACACCCCAAAACCTAAGTCTCTCGGTCCGGTTCCCTGTCTGTCTCACCCATGTACCGTTCGTTCCTCGGTCTGAGCAGGAGAGACGCCGCCCGCTTCAGCCACTTCTCAGCCCTCGAATGAAAGGAAAGGTCACCCCGCTCCCCCCACACACCTTCGTCTCTCCGCGCCTTGGGCCCATGTTACTTTATTTTTATTTTTATTTTTTTGCATTACACGGGCCTCTCACTCTTGTGGCCTCTCCCGTCGCGGAGCACAGGCTCCGGACACGCAGGCTCAGCGGCCACGGCTCACGGGCCTAGCTGCTCCGCGGCACGTGGGATCCTCCCGGACCGGGGCACAAACCTGTGTCCCCTGCATCGGCAGGCGGACTCTCGACCACTGCGCCACCAGGGAAGCCCATCGGGCCCATTTTAGAATGAGTCCAGCCACAGGAACTCAAGAGGGGTAGAGGGGGAGATCTCCCCCTCCCCCAAACAGGAAGGCACCTGGAACCCCGTTCCCACCGGCCACCCGGCTCCACTTTGGGTGCGTGAATCCTAGTTTGCCTCCTCCGGATCTTTAAATGATCTTCCACGTGTTATAACAGACTCACAAGGAGAGAAGCTTACGCATGTATTTCTTCTGAGTTTCATGCGACACGGGGAGCCCTCCTAAGAAAACAAAGAAAGACCCAGAGAAGCGTCCGAACCTAACATCTCTTCTGTTGGATCTGAGCAAAGAGAGGCAATCTGAAAAAGCAACTATACTCTGGCGGGGGTGCGGAGTGTGTGTGTGTGTGGGGGGGGGGGGGGTGTGAGTGGGGGTGGGTGAGGGGGGGGTGGGTGGGTGGGGGGCGCGGGCGATGCCAAAGGAGGATGAGAACTCTTAGAAATTCTTAGGCATAGAAAATTAAGACGGATCCGGGCCCGCGCCTCTCCTTTTCTCGTGCGTTGGGAAGATCATTTGGCTCTCGCCGGCTGGGATGTCATCTCCCCACGAACCATCAGGCGAGCTGTGGGGCGGAAAGAGGGAGAGCAGGGTTCAGAAGAACGTGGAGAAGATGGACGCTAGATGCCCAGAGTCCACGTCCCCCGCCCCACCCCCCCCCCCCCCCCCGGGAGCAAGGATCTCTTCTTCGTGGGCACACGATCTTCCACCACGACCTCCGGACCGTGGTGCCAAGTCACGCCCACGCGAAGACAGGGCTCACCCAGGGATATGGGCTTGTGCCACAGAAAGGGAGACAGCAGGGAAGTCACCGAGCTTAAGGTATCTGACTCTCGTCGGGTCCTCGACAGGCGGAGGGACACATCTTTCCGACACGGTCGGGGCCGGCTTAGAGAACCGCTGCCGACGACCGCACCGCGAAGGAAGATGTCTCTGCGGTCTCGACAGAAGATCCAGTAGGTTTCCCAAGTGGCGGAGCTAGGAATCGATCGGCCAGGCAGGCGTGTCCAATCTTCAACTTTGGGAAGACACGCGGACTTTTACCCCCTTTTCGGCGGGGAGCCTGTAGAAGATCAGGCCGGGAGGAAGGACACAGTCTGTCAGTCGTTGCACGTGATGTTAACGTCCAGGCCAGGAGGAGCCATGCCAGGACTGACTCCACAAAAGGGAGAAGGTGACCAGTTGCCTTTTGAGGACCATGGCTCTCTACGCGGCACGGAAACCAAGGGAGCAGGGGCCAGGGTAGAGGCCGGCAGGGTCGTCAGAGGCCCAGCCAGGACAGAGACCGGTGAGGTGCGAGCCTGAACGAAGGCAGTAGAGGGGAGAGGGAGAGAGGGGATGGAGCAGGACCTATTTCGGTCCCGGAATCGGCAGAACCTGGTATCCCGGCGTGAGTCTTTAGAAACACCGTCCAACTCCGCTCCACGGGCAAAATACAAGGTAGAGGGCGGAGCTTTCTGCACCCAGGATCCTCCCGAGACCCAGGCGAGAAGGGCCCTTCCCACGGATGGGCTCCACATCCCACCAGGGTCGGTCGGTCGGTCGGTCGGTCGGTCGGTCGGTCGGTCGGTCGGCAGGTCACCAAGACACAAAGAAGCACATTCTTTCTTTCGAGAAGCTCTGTCCCCAGGACCTGGCACTCAGCACACTGGTGATCTGCCAACCAGAACCCTTAAACACCTCCTCAGGTTCCAGGGGAAGGCTTTGCTCACCTCTTTTCGGCCCTACCTCTGTCCTCAAAACTAAAGGTAAAAGAACACACGAACACACACACACACACACACACACACACACACACACACACACACACACACAAAGGTAATGGAGTCCGAATACCACGAAGGCTCTCAGGTTGTGCTAGGGCCGTTGCCCAACAGCACTGTGAAGTGTGTGTGTGTGGGGGGGGCGGTGGGGGTGATGTGTGTGGGTGTGTGGGGGTGTGGGGGGGTGTGTGGGGGTGTGTGTGTGTGCGTGTGCGTGTGACTCATAGGTGGATATTTTCCATAGGTGTGCACTATGGCACTGCAGGATCTGTGGTCGGTTGCTGAGTCCCCGGAGGTGGAAGCGCAGATACAGGGCCCTGAGTGTGAAGTTATCCATGGACGCTCACAGCGCGTGGGGTCGGGGTCGGCAGCCGTAACCCTCCATGTTGGTGGTTCAACGGTCAACTCTACTTTATAGATCAGAGAGGATAACGTCACGCGTTCACTGTTAATAACTTTTCCAAATAGTCTTTATCTTTTCAAAAGGAAGACATCATTTAATCCATTTCACAAGATGATACTGGGAACCTACTGCCCCAGCACGTGAATTATCCCTACAGAACACAAGATCCCTGAGAAGGAAGAGCCCTGAGCACTGAGATACCATGAAGGTAGGCTTTTAGATGATATTCTCTGCTTCTGCAGCTCGAGGTAAAACATGGGATGACTGGCTCTACCTATCCCATTCCAGTCTGTCAAACGCGAGCCCCCATGGCACGTCTCACCAGTGGTCGGTCCACGATAACTCCATCCATAGGAATTCTTGGCAGTTTTATGTTCAGGATCATTTCTTTTCCTGCCATTGATTGAAAACTCCCTGGACCCTGTTAGCAGCTACAGATTCAATGAGTCCAGTACTTCATAGGTTTTGTCATGTATTTAGAAGGGGAATCACCATCAAGTTGCTGAAATGAGGACTAAGTGTCTTTCAGATATGGAGATGGAAATAAATGGTGCTCTGCAGGGTGTGCGATGACAGGCACCCAGGATTCCTTCACCCAGCCCTCCCTTTGCTCCCTCATAGGTTCCTGGGAAATCCAAACACACACACACGCACACACACACACACACACACACACACACACACACACACGGGGGGGGGGAGAGAGAGAGAGAGAGAGAGAGAGCTCTGGGTGTGCTATTTGCTCTCCATGATTTCACGTGCCTTTTGGGCATGGCTGACAGAGATAGATGGACATGAAGCAGCAGGACAGCAAGCTGGCATCTCGGCCGGCCTACAGAAGTTTCCCAAGTGAAATATCAACAGCAGGGCAGGGACGCCCACGTGACGTGGGAGAGAAGGGGGGTGGGGGGGGCGGCCCGCTGACCGACGTCGGCTCAGGTTTCCCGTCCCCCTCCGGGGCCGAGAACCTGCCTTCCGCTTCCTGCCCTCAAGTATGTGAGAGGAGCGTGTTTCTTTCCAATAAATACCGACACATCATTTCAGTCTGTTTGTGTGTTTGTTTTTGCTTGTTCTTTTTCTGGACGAGGCCAAAGAGCCCTTCCAGTGGAGGTGTGTGTACAAAGGAGGATCTGACAGAATGGGAGGGTGCGGGTCAGTCCATGTGCGAAGAAATCCAGAGAATCTGTCATAGCTGAGACTCGGGCCTTTTGCAGAAATAGGCCAAGAGAGTTCGGATTTGATGATTCACTGCCACATAGTCATCACAGCAGTTTCCTGGAAGGGATTGTGTTACAGGAGGCGGCGTGGCCCTCAGCCCTCAGGCCTCAACCCGGCAGGCAGGCAGGCAGGCAGGCAGGCAGGCAGGCAGGCAGGCAGGCAGCGGCTATTGTCTGTTGGTCCCGCCCCCACCCCCACCCCCACCCCCGTTCCTTCTCCAGAGCTCCTTCCTAAGTCCCCTTGGACTGACCTTTGCCAGGAGCGGGGGAGGGGAGGTGCGGACGATTCATTCCGCAGGGCCTCGTTCAATCGCTCGATTCAAATGCAGAAAGCTCTCCGGTCAGGTCGGAGCCTTTGACTTTGCCTCGAGCTTCTCTTTAATGAATGGCTTTTTCTCTTTTCTTTCCCCAATTTCGCCACCCTCAGGCTGCCCCCTCCAAACTGCAGGGAGGGAAGGAGGGAGAGAGGAGGTGACGGGAGGAGGACGTGTGAGAAACAGGCCTTTTCTCCAGGCAAAAGGTGCCCCCTCCTTTTCCTGACCCTGGAAACCCCACTACACCATTTGAGAATCATGGACATGTGTGGAAGCAGATGTCTTCACTTGAGATCTTCCTCCGCAGGAGGACAGAAAGGAGGGCCAGTGTGTCCCTCTTGTGCTGGCCGGTTCTTGTCACTTGAATTCAAAATAATCAATAGA
Organism: Kogia breviceps; assembly: GCF_026419965.1. Lineage (NCBI taxonomy): Eukaryota > Metazoa > Chordata > Mammalia > Artiodactyla > Physeteridae > Kogia > Kogia breviceps. The sequence continues at coordinate 112,760 of NW_026711569.1, read as the reverse complement.
GCATGGAGGCACATTTTGGGGCGGCCTACTCTGGGAGCTCAACAGTTCCCTCCTCTGAAAGTTCCTTGGAACATATTAAAGCTGAGCTGGTGACTCGTGTGTGTGTGTGTGTGTGTGTGTGTGTGTGTGTGTGTGTGTGTGTGTGTGTGAAGGAGATTTCTAGATGTCAGGGTCGAAGTAACTTTAGAAGTTTGAAATACCTCTGATGATGTCGTCGGGTGTTTGGTTCAAATTTCGGAGTGGCTCTCACAGAAACAGGCACGAGGATTCTTTCCATAGGAGCCGTTGTGGCCGTTTCTCTAAGGTTTTCATCAAGTTCTCTAGCTTCCGTCTGCAGGGCTTCAGGCAAAAGGCCGTTTTAGGCCTCAGTGATGCCAAGCCAAAAGGGTGGGAGAAAATGGCCAACATTCATGGAGAGAGTCGTAGCCAGAGATTGAAGGGAACTCACAAAACTTCGGGATGCAGTCCCGTTTTCAGGTTAAGAACAACACCCTAAGGGAAACGAGTAGCACCAGAATTTCATATCCAGAAGTGTGTATCCCTGTCTCATGGAAACATAATTTTGGCCTCCAGGTAACGTATGCAAATAGCTGTATCGCCAAGGAAATAAGAAGCCTCACTGAGAGTTTCTGAATTAAGGAAGGTAAGGAGAAAAAGATCAGTGATTCCATCCTGCTGACAGAGGTATAAGTTACCAAATGGATATCCATCTTTAAAAATAAAAAAAGAAACTTGGGTTTTCCTTGTTTGTTTCTGTTTCCCTTGTATGTGGAAAACAAAAGATTTAACCATCAGTCCTAATCCCACTCCCTCTCTTTTTTTTTTTTCCAGATTTTTTTTAAAAATATTTGAAATATAATTCATTTACAATGTCGTGTTAGTTTCAGGTATACGGCACAGTGATTCAGTTCTCTCTCTCTCTCCCTCCCTCCCTCTCTCATATATATATATATATATATATATATATATATATATATATGTATGTATGCATATATATATATATATATATATATATATAGACAGAGAGAGAGAGAGAGAGGGAGAGAGAGAGAGGGAGAGAGAGACACGGAGACGGAGACAGAGAGACAGAGAGACAGAGATTTTTATAAATCTCTATCTATCTATCTATCTATCTATCTATCTATCTATCTATCTATATCTACACATATATATTTTAGCGGCTTCCCCGGTGGCGCAGTGGTTGAGAGTCCGCCTGCCGATGCAGGGGACACGGGTTCGTGCCCCGGTCCGGGAAAATCCCACATGCCGCGGAGCAGCTAGGCCCGTGAGCCTGTGCGTCCGGAGCCTGTGCTCCACAACGGGAGAGGCCACAACAGTGAGAGACCCGCATACCGCAATATAAATAAATGAATGAATGGATGAATAAATAAATAAATAAATAATTTTGAAAAGATTCTTTTTCAGATTCTTTTCTCTCATAGGTTATTACAAAGTATTGAGTAGAGTATCCTGTGCTCTATAGTAGGAGATGCTTGTTGATTCCCTATTTTATGTACAGTAATGTGTATATGTTCATCCCACCCAACCCCCTAAGTATCCCCCGCTTCCCCAGTCAGTCCCATTTTACACAAGTAGTCATACACATCCTCCTCCTCCTCCTCCTCCTCCTCCTCCTCCTCCTCCTCCTCCTCAGGTCACTCAACCCCATGGAAGTCATTCTTGCTCTTCTTGGAGTCCAGTTTTTCCATCGGTTCTGCCGGCCCTGCCTGATGATTGAGCGTGACTGGACGAGTGCCGGTTCCAAAAAAGTTTTCAAGAGCTTCTGTGAAGAATTGTAGGATTTGCCCAGTGAAAGGGGTGCCTCGATCTGATCACCCGGAAGCCTGTGGAAGGCAGACCCCAGGCGGCAAGCACATTTCGTTTCTTTAACAGTCTCTGTGCCACGGTGAGGACATCAGGCTTGCGGTGAGGGAAGACCTCAACCCACACGGAAAACATAGCCACGGTCACAAGAATGTTTGGATGACCCCTACGAAGTGGCAGTGGAGGGCTTCCCCGGTGGCGCAGTGGTTGAGGATCCGCCCGCCGATGCAGGGGACACGGGTTCGTGCCCCGGTCCGGGAAGATCCCACACGCCGCGTGGCGGCCGGGCCCGTGAGCCATGGCCGCGGAGCCTGTGCTCCGCCACGGGAGAGGCCACAACAGTGAGAGGCCCGCATCCCACAAAAAAAATAAATAAATAAATAAATAAATAAATAAGTGGCAGTGGAATGAAGTCCAGTGGCTGGGGGTCCGAGGATCCAGAGAGAGGAGGTTTTCTTTCCAGAGAGAAAAACGTCCCCCCCCACCCCCACCCCCACCCCCCAGGGTTACAAGCACGAGAGGTCAGACGTCGCCGTTCCCGTTGCCGGTAGACCGTAGAAAATCTTCCTGCCCACGTCTATTGACAATCGGACTCCTCTTCAAGACACCGTGGGATGGGCGGGTGAAGGAATGCAAGGGGAGGGGCAGGGGGGAGGTTGGCCAGGGAGCAACCGGCTGGGCCGCCGTCTCGTCTCGTCTCGTCTCGTCTCGTCTCGTCTCGTCTCATCTCGTCTCGTCTCGTCTCGTCTCCCGTCTGCCATAGCCCCGACCGGATGCTGAAAGGACAGAATGGACTTGCTCCACCCACGTGTGCCCCGCCACCCCCACCATCTTTCAACGGGCTGTTGTTGCCGCCTCGGCGTGAAAGTCGGTTAGAACATCTCCGTGATACTGGGTACAGTCCCTTTCGTGTGAGCCTCCATTTTGACGACGACAGACAGCCCTTTATGCCAGGGCAGAGAAGACTTCCGGGAAGAAAGATCCCATCATTTCTGGAACCGTTAGAACACATCGGTGTACAGACACAAGCCAAAGAAGACTTCACGTCGTTCCTTCCTCTTTGGACAACGCTTCCCGTGTCATCGAACCTCCCCAAGAAACTTAGTCAGTTTCATCTCTCTCATTTCTCAGGAGAGAGAACACATTTTTTGAGCTACTTGGAGGGCCCTCTCCTCCTGGATCCTATCTCTAAGTCCAAAGGACTTCATCGGTCCTTCAATTTGGGGGCAAGTGTGTCCAAAATATCCAAAAGATTGTAAGGCACTTCATCAGATGATAGGTCACCGTGAAACAGTGCTTCCTTAGGCACGTCACCAGCATCCCAAGGAAAGACTTGCTAGGCAGAGAGAGAAGCTTCTTTTTCAGTTCTGAGCCAGACCTGGTTCTTTGACTATCGAGAGGACTAAGTCGATGTGAGTCCTCCGAGACCTGATAAAGGCAGCCTAGAAAATAAGTGATGACTTTTGACAAAGACATAAGCTTTTCTCTCTCTCTCTCTCTCTCTCTCTCTCTCTCTCTCTCTCTCTCTCTTCCTTCTTTCCTTCCTTCCGTCCTTCCTTCCTTCCTTCCTTCCTTCCTTCCTTCCTTCCTTCCTTCCTTCCGTCCTTCCGTCCTTCCTTTCTTTTCCTTCCTTCCTTCCTTCCTTTCTTTCTTTCTTTCTTTCTTTCTTTCTTTCTTTCTTTCTTTCTTTCTTTCTTTCTTTCTTTCTTTCTTTCTTTCCCTCCTTAAAGATAAAGGAAAAGATCCTTTCCTAATCTAATCTAATCTCTCATGATGGACAGAGCAGACCGATAGAAGAAAAACCCAAACCCTAAACCCAAACCTGGTCCTTTGAACAGAGAGAGGCAACTAAATCTTAATTTGGCACTGGTTTCAATGTTGATGTGAAAAGTCATTTCTGTCTTTGTATCCATCCTCATCCAGTCCTGACCACAGATCTGATTCCTTTCGAAAGCCTCTTTTCTTCACACGCCTTTTCCAATCGTCTGTGCCCATTTTTAGCTTGTCCCTTGATTTCTTTCTTTCCCATTGAGAAATGACTACCTTTAGGACTAAAACCTCTCGCTCCTTCCCCCAAACCTCATCTCCATACTTCCTAATTTGCCTCCACCCGCGCGCCCCCCCACCCCCCCACCCCCCGGAAAAAAAAAAAAAAAAAAAAAAAGTCCTCTTCCTCCCATGAGGATGGCGACATCAGGTTCAGGTCCTTAAAGAAGGACCACACACGTTCCTTCTTTACAATGCTTCGTCCTTGGACACTGTCTTTTTTCTTTTCTTTCTTTTTTTTTTTTTTTTTTCCTTCAGTGAAAGTAAGGAAGCCAACCGCAGTGAGCAGCGTGAACATGGAATACTGTGTAGAAGTCAAGGCTCCTACCTAGTACAGTCTTTCCCTAAAGCACAAGATCTAGCTAGGCGTGGAACCGAACATGCTCAGTCTCTCCTCCGTAAAAGGTCCAAAGAAGGGAGACCCTCAGACTTGTGGAGCCATGAACGTTTCAGTATTTTATCTTATGTGGCGATGATGTAGACACTCGCTGAGATTTCACCCTGTCATGGCACTTAGCCAAGCTGTAAGCCCAGAGATGACCAGAGATGCTGGAAAATCTTGAAGTCGGCCTACAGAAAACAAGCACTGGGGGGAAAGTTCCCCTTAAACATTCTTATCTCGTCAACACCTATGTCCTCTGTTTGTCATGAGCAATCCTACTTAGATGATTCGTGAACATTTCAGGAGACACGAAAGCAGTTCAGTTCAGTTCGTCGTGATCCCTACACCTCCCGCCCGCCCCCCTCCCCTTTCACGTGAGAGATTTTCTTCCTGATTTCAGAGGGGAGAAGTAAAGGAGAGTCAGAGCGTGTCACTCTAATTCCAAAACATCCGTACGCCACGGAGGCACATTTGGGGGCGTCCTACTCAGGGCCCCAAGACTTTCAGAGTCAAACCTAAGGAGGATGTAAATGTACTTCACGCCACCGAACCCGAACCGGTGAGGTGAACCCGGTGGCTTCCTAGGAGATGACGTGTCATCGGCCCACCAGTTTAAAACACAGAACCAAACACCCTCTCCCCGACGACTCGGAGCAAGTGAGTCCGTGGGTGTGTCGGAGAGGGTCCTCTGCCCCAGCTGGGTCCATAAGCACTGCACACGAGAGTAGGTAGGTAGGTGTTCACGGTGCCCTTGGGAAGGAAAGGCGGGGAGAATTTTATTTCGAAAAGCTTATCTCCTCACAGCATTGACACTACGAACGATGATGCAACTTCATCGGGGGGTGGGCGGGGGCGGTGAAGGAAGGCCAGGGAGCCCGGCCACATAGAAGAGCCACGGAGAGCGTCTGTGACCGCAAGGATGTCCACGTACCGGTGACTCCTCTCAGTTGGGGCGGGGAAGGGGGGCGCGAGATTCCCGTGTGTACGTCCGCATCGATCAGTCGTGGG
>NW_026711569.1:70000-92500 GCF_026419965.1 Kogia breviceps | reverse complement strand
CCTCGCGGCTGCGGGACTAGGGAGTCGTCGGGACGCCCGGGCGTCCCCGCCCGCCCCCCTCGGCCTCGCCACCGAGAGGGGGGTGTGTCACCGCACGCGCACGCACACGCACGCGCGGCCCCGCGCGGCCCCGCGCCGGACGCCCGGCCTTGGCGGGACCCTCCCCCGACTCAGAGGGGGGAGGCGCGGGCCGCGGTAGGCAAAGAGCGGCGCCCGGCCCCACCGCGGGGCCGGCGCAGAGAACCCTCCCGCCGCGAAGGCGAGGGGCTCCGCCCACGTGCTCTGGCAGTCGCCAACACCGTGGCCACTGCACGCGCGGGAGGGGCAGCGGCTGGGGGGTCCGGTACCCCAAGGCTCCCTCTCGGATCGCTAGAGAAGGTTTCCTCACCGAGGGGGCGTCGTCCCCCCAACCCATCGTCTCCCCTTCGGGCCCGCCCACGGAGGCGCTCCACGAGCCGCCAAAGTCCACGACTGGGCGGGGTTTGGGAGAGGGGTCTGCGGTATGGGTAAGCACGAGGCCCAGAGGAGCATTCGCGGCCACAGCCGGGGGCACAACCTCCGCCGCCCCCAGGCCCGTCCATCGGGGGCCCCGAGAGGAGGGAGCACGCCCGAGAGGGGCGGAAACACCCCCTTCTCTCACAGGCCCCGGCCCAACGCGCTCGCCACCCACGCCCGCGTGCGACCCCCTCCCCCCCGACCGCCACAAACACACACACACGTGGGGGGGGAGGGTGGGCACACGCGGACGCTCGCCTGGCCCGAGTCAGTCCCCCCGTGCCACAGCAACACCGTGGGAGGACGACCGCGACGAGGCGGCCCCTGTTTCCCCCAACCGAGGGAGGGAAAACAGAGGCACGCCTCCCTTACCGTCTCGACCCCCCCAAGAGAGCCACTCACGGGACGCACCACCGCGGCGGCGGGGACCCCGAGGAGCACGCTGGGAGAAGGGAACGACACCACCGCTCGGCCTCGGGCACCTGAGGGACGACCTGGAGCGCTCCAGGGGCACCACAGAGGATCGAACGAGGCACGCTCACGCACCGGCAGGGGCGCGCGGCGCAGCGGCGGGACGGCACCCCCCCACCAACGCGGGGAGGACCGCCCACGGGGGCAACACGCCGAGGAGGCGAAGCGAGAGCGTCTGCTGCGTCCGAGGACCACGGCCCCGCCACCCACGCCGTGAGGCAGGGGGCGGGAGGCCGAAGGTCAGGGCCGGGGACCACCACCCCTGCCCTTCCCCACACCCCTCGACAGGCCGGGAGAGCGTGAGGAGAGAGGCGGGGAGGCCCGCGGACAGAACGAGAAGAGCGGTCCCGTTCGCCAAGAACGTCCGTCCCTCGTCTGGCGCGACCTTAAGGCCCGGCCCAGGAGAGCGCGACATCACCACATCGATCAGTCATGCCAGAGAGCCAGGGACCACCAGGCCCCGAAGGGGAGGGGCACGCACAGCGAGGACCATCACCAGAGGAGCCTGCTTCGGCCTCACCGGCGGCACCCCAAACCCCCTCTTTCTTTTTTTTTTTTTTTTCTCCTCTCAGGCAAAAGTGGCCGACGACCCCGCGAGTGAGGAGAACGCCTGACACGTGGCACGGAGCCTGCGGGGTGGGGTCGTCGTCTCAGCCACCACCGGGTGCCTGCGGCGGGGAGGGGAGTCACACGGGGTAGAAGACCCAACGCCCCGCCGCCCCGCCGCCCTCGGGTGAGCCAGAGACCGGAGGCGGCACCGCGGGTCGGGTCAGCCGGACGCACACACGAGAGCCGGCGCGCAGGCCCAGGCGGGCGGCTCAAGTGGCGAGGGTCGGCTCGGCCACCAGACGGCGATCCAAAGCCCAGAACCCTGCGCGCGTCCAGACTCCCAAAGTCCTCAGCGACAGACGCCAGAGAAGACCGTGTCAGCACCTATCTGGTGGCAAAAAAGGCCCATTTCGGGCGAAAAAAATCACGGCGCCCGGCAGCGGGGCCCACGCACGCGTCGCAGGGGGGGTCCCCGGGACCTCGGTCCGGCCGCCTGTCCCCAAGACTTCCCCATCCACACCAGCCCCAGAGCTCTCGGGGCCATCTGGTCGACCCGAGGAGCTTGGGGGGAGTGGGGGGGGGGGGTGGGGGGGAGGGGGGGGGGCGGGCCAAGCGGGGCGGGCAAACGTGGGAGAGGGCCGCGAGCCGGGTCGCCCTCCCCGGTTCACCCGCACGGGCAGGTACCGGTCCCTCCGAGTCTCCGGGCCAAGACTTGGTGAAAGGAAAAGAAATATCTCACTCGGCCGTCTCCGACGAGCGGGCCCCACGGGGGACCGCGCCCGGGCCCGGGCCGCCCTATCCGGGCCACCCAGGACGGCTCGGGCGGGCCGGTCCCCACCCCCACCCCGGCCGGGACTCGCGGCGGGTGGAGGAGAGGGGGCGGGGGAGGGAGGGTGAGAAAAAACTCAAAGTCCGCCGACCAGGACCCCCCGTGGGCACGCTGAAGGGCCGGGTGCGCCCTCCCCGGCCACCCGCGCGAGCAAGGCCCGGTCCGTCCACGTCCACGGACCCAGGGGCACTTGGAAACATTTTGCCCCGGGAGGCGCCTCCCAGGCGACCAGAGCCCACGAGGGAGGGACCGCACCCGGGCCCGGGCCCGGGCCCGGGCCGGTCTCTCCGGGTCACCCCTCGCGGCCCAGGCCGGTCCCCACCTCCCGAGTCCGACTCGGCCAAACATCGGTGAGAAAGAATCCGACCACCGGGAGGGGCCCCACGCGCGCCCGCCACCGAGCCCGTCGCGCCCGCCACCGGCCTAACCTAAACGCACGGGCCCGGGCCGGTCCCCCACCTTCCGGAGCGGGGCGCTGTGGGGACCGCGGAAGAGAGGAAGGGAGGGTGGGGGGGTCGGGGAATGAACGCTCCAAAGGGTGAGCCAGGAGAAAGCCCGACCGACCGCCCATCCGCAGGCGCTCCGGAGGGCGCGGAAGACCCTCTCCCTTCCCACCGCGGCGGCCCGGCCCAGGTCGTGTCGGGTGGCCGGGTCGGTCCCCGCGGCCGGAGGGGAGCGGACGGATGCTGGTCGACCGGGCCAGGCGGTCCCCCAGAGCGGCTCGAGAGCGCGGCGACGGTCACACCCTCATAGACCTGCACGCCCAATCTCAAGCGACAGCAGGAGGCGCCCACGCCTGGGCGCCACCGGGACAGTGGCCACCAGCGTCGCCTGGCTGCCGGAACTCTGCCTCGGGCCCGGCGGCCGACTCACAGCCCTCACGAAGGTCGCCGAAGCTCCAGAGACAAGGGACAATATAAAAGCGGCCGCCAGGTGGCTCCCGACAACCGGCTCCAACGTCCCCGGGCCGGATCCCTGTCGCCGGCCGGCCACCGAGGACGCGGCGGCAGCGCCGGGCCGCCCAAACGCCCGAGCTCAGCCCGGGACGAGGCGGCGGGCGTCTGGCGCGGCGGCCCCGTGTCGTCCATCTCGGAGCTAGCTCCCCGGTCGGCACGACACGACACGGTGCGACCCGGGCAGCAGACGGGGGTGGGGGGGTGGGGGGCGGGGGAAGCCGGGGAGATGTCGCCGGGAGGCTGTCTCGGAGGAGACGCGCTCCCCAACGCGATTCCTGGGCGGGGGGAAATCCCGCGGAGACGCCGGCGGGGCCCGGGGCGCCCGGCACGGGTTGCCCAGAGGGGCACGAGCAAGATCCCCGGCTGCCCGGACGGGGGGGGGGGGAGGGAGGGAGGGAGGGAGGGAGGGAGGGAGGGAGGGAAGGAGGGAGGGACGGATGGAGGGACGGAGGGACGGAGGGACGGATGTAAGGACGGAGGGACGGACGGAGGGAGGGAGGGAGGGAGAGAGAGAGGGACGGAAGTCGGGGACTGGCAAACCGAAACCAGGCAAGCGCTCAGGGAACAACGCAGGAATTCGTCCAAAGACAACACATCGGTGCTGCGAGGGTGGGGAAAATGCACTTGCGGTCACGAGAACATGGATTTCATAACGGACTGACCACGATCCATCACGGGCCGGGCGGGGGTGGGGGGGGTGGGGGCGGGTGAGGCGGGGGTTGGGGGAATGCGGGCGGCTGGGGGGGAGGGGGCGAGGGTGGAGTCAATAGCCATCCACTAAAGAAACTGAGTTCCGGTACGTCGACACAAGGCAACACTCTGAGTGCGAGTGTGTGTGAGCGTGTGTGTGCGTGTGCGTGCGTGCGTGTGTGTGTGGAGTGCGGTGAGTACTGACAGCGAACCGTAGTCCCACCAGGACCACACCAAACCATACCAACCAAGAAGTCAAGCTGTAAAGCTGTAGAACTTCTCTGGCCTTTAAAACAAAGAGAAAAGCGTGCACGTATCGCATACGTACACACATTACGTACGCTTGTGGCATACGTATACGTGGACGTGGACGTATAAAGGCCTAGGACAAGCCCAAGCACATCCCGTCAGGGGAGCCTATCCAAAACAGACCAAGACCTCACACAATTCAGCCTCCAGAAAACAAGCGACCCAGTGAGAAAAGTGGGCAGGAGGCCAGAACAGAACATTTTCATTAGAGAGAAAAAAGAAGAAGAGAAAAAAAGAAAAAAAGAAAAAAGAAAGAAAGAAAGAACACAACTTTCTTAGTAAAAACCAAACAAACAAAACACAACAACAAAACAAACAGAAATAAAACAGAAAACCTCTTTTAGTGAAAGAATTCAACGGGGCAACGAAAAAAGCGCACACACGCATCTCTCTGGACGAAGATATTCGGACAGGCACAGGATCTGGAGTTGCGACAGCAAGTTCGTACAAGCAGAAAAAGTGCCTCCTTCCTCCCGATCCAACACGTATTTTTCAAGCTGAGAGAGACCACCACCACCGTGGCACGCCGGAGGGAGGACTCAGAGATGTCACCCGGCGGGTGAGAGAACGGCTCTCCGACAAAAGACAGCAGTATGGAAAACAGAAAGGAAGTCCCTCAAAACACTGCACAGAAAACTACCATGCGACCCAGCAACTCCACTAAGTGCCCACGGAGGGGGTAAAGACGACATGTACATGTCTATCTGTACCAACACCTGTAACGATGTAGAGATAGGTACGGACGCACTGTTAGCGCTCTCTGTGCCCGTACGTCTATATCTATGAGAGAAGGACCGGGTGGGGGGTGGGGGGTGGGGGTGCGGAGAGAGAAGTGAGACAAAGAGTGGACAGTCACGTGAGTGCAGTAGGTAAGGAAGATTAAGACGACAAACAAACTCCCAACAGTGGTCCTGTAAGTCAACCATCAAGATTTCGATATCATGATGTCATCAAGCACCAACCCTTCTGAAGGGACACAGCGACACACAGGGCTCACTTGGCAGGGCAGTTCAGGACCCTAAAATGACCGTGAAAGGTGAAGCTCGAAAAAGCAATCTTGTTCATCCACGGGGGGAAAATACCGTTCTCCCACGACATTCAAAAATCCTATCAGGGGGCTTCCCTGGTGGCGCAGTGGTTGAGAGTCCGCCTGCCGATGCAGGGGACACGGGTTCGTGCCCTGGTCCGGGAAGATCCCACATGCCGCGGAGCGGCTGGGCCCGTGAGCCATGGCCGCTGGGCCTGCGCGTCCGGAGCCTGTGCTCCGCAATGGGAGAGGCCACAACAGTGAGAGGCCCGCGTACCACAAAAAAAAAAAAAAAAAAAAAAAAAAAAAAAAAAATCCTATCAAAACATTTTAAAACTCTCTTACTCGCTCACCATTTAAAAGGTAGAGAAATAAAAAGAGAGCCAAAGTACGATTTATTGAGTGGTGGACCGTCACAGAAAGCATGCCATGAAAGCCTCCGATTCATTTTGGAAGGTCCTAGGAACAGCAATCTTCAACATTGCTCTCCTGCCTGCCTTCTTGGCGTGGTATCTTTTCTACATCTGGATAAGCAGTCCTAGGTTTTGTGTGTTTGCTTGTTATTCCCCTAACTGAAGATCAGCCTCCAACACGATAACCCTTTGTGCCCTCTGGGTCCTGAACTCTCTTCTCTGGAAGTGCTTTTCTGAATGGGAACGGTTTCACCAACGTCATCGCCTGGAGACATCTTCAGCCTGTCCTCCCCCCACCCGCACCCCCGCCCGCCCCCCACCCTCTTCCTCCTCCTCCTCCTCCTCCTCCTCCTCCTCCTCCTCCTCCTCCTCCTCCTCCCCTTCCTCCTCCTCCTTTTTTTTCTTTGTTTTCTTCAGCTCTCCTTGCGCTGGTCTCTCACACGGTGGCAGCGTTGTCCTAGGCATGCCCAGGTGTCTCCTAACCCCATCCAAGTGATGACTCCCAGCGTCATCATTTTGGGTTTCTTAGCCGCACTTTCGTCGTTCCCGGGCAATTCTTTCTTTTTATTTTCCATGGACGGGGGAGACCAGACCGGGGCGGGGGGCAACACAACGACACACTGCGTGTGACCTGGGAAACAGACACATACACGCCAGGCAATCACCGACAGGCTCTGAAAGAGGATCGGTCCCCGGACACGGGGCACGCACGTTTGTTATCGGTGGAGTCACTGCAGACCGAACGGGAAGCAGCAGACTTTGAACTTGACGCAGCTACCGTTCATCCATCGCGGAAACTGACATTTGAAACACGTAGTTAGGCTCTTGGTGCGATTTCACCTAGTCATTGACATGTGTGCACAGTGGAACCATGGAAAGTGAGACAACCCCCCCACCCCACTTCTACCAAAGGTCGCCAAATGAAGACTCTCGTTTGTTTACAAACCAAATTTCCTATCCTTAAATTTGGTGGGAGCTTTCCCTAAGGATTGCACGGGAAGGTGACTTCCTCAAGCGTTGGAGTAGTTTTCCTTAGAACTAGAGAATTAGAATTCTGCTGAATGATGAACACACACCTCGCTTAAGTTTCTGCTAGGAAATCCACGCACCATGTGGATCGAACGAAAAGCAAAATGATTTTTTAACAAGGTCTTCTCTCCACTTCAGACGAATTTTACAGGGCGGGGAGGGGGGAGGCTAGGCTTCTCTGTTTTTCATTTAAGGTCCTCTGAAACGTCAGTAAGTGTTCGTGATCCTACTCACGTGTACTCTTGTCCTCCATCCAATCGTCAGTCATCTGGCAGAAGGAGAGCCTGCCTCATCCACGGCAAACAACATTCCGACACTCAATGAGAAAATACATTTCTGGTGCTTTCGCCAAAAAATGCAAAGCCCCTTATTTAAGCTAATGGAATTTAAAAGAAATCCCTAGTACCTAGGAACAGAACAAAGTGAAAGAAACACAACGCACAGACTTGGGGGATAGAAAGAAAGAAAGAAAAAGAAAGAAAGAAAGAAAGAAAGAAAGAAAGAAAGAAAGAAAGAAAGAAAGAAAGAAAGAAAGAAAGAAAGAAAGAAAGAAAGAAAGAAAGAAAGAAAGAAAGAAAGAAAGAAAGAAGAGGAGAGAGAGAGAGAGAGAGAGAGAGAGGAAGGAGAGGAGAGGAGAGGAGACAAGAGGAGAGGAGAGGAGAGGGAGGGAGGGAGGGACGAAGGAAGGAAGGAAGGAAGGAAGGAAGGAAGGAAGGAAGGAAGGAAGGAAGGAAGGAAGGAAGGAAGAAGAGGAAGGAAGGAAGAAAGAAAAGATCTCTCAACCTAAAAGTTTTTGTGACAAACGGACAATCTATGATTTGGTAGGTTAAAAAATATTTTTGGAACGTAAAGTTCTTTGAGACACGAATGGAGAAGAAAACAAGAAAAGGACAATCAGAATTCGGAACCCTCAGAAACCTGAATCGGTCATGAACAGGAACTAGGAAGCCAGGGTGAACGGCGTCTGTGACACCAGTGATTCTGGACTGGCAAAGGGATGATTCCATTTCACCAGCATACATTTTCACACAGTGTCACTTTTTAAAAATGTTTTCTTTTCCCCAGAGTGATGCCAGAGGTGTGGACTCATACATCGAAACATCTTTAGTCTTTCTGTAATAAGGAGACAGAAGTAGGTCCACTGAGACTCGTCGAGCCATGAACGAACGTTTCCATAGGTTATCTTTGGAAAGGATCCAGACATTCCACGAATTCCCCATCATTCCACTTATGCCGACTCTGAAGTTTCTAAAGTGACCCAAAAGGTCTGGGCGAGACTGTTTTTAAGTAGACATACCACAAAACATAACGCTTCTTAAGGAGTTCCTGCACCTAGAGCTATCGACATCACTTGTTCGAGATCCCATGACGACGAGATGGCCCGTGAACACTTCCTGAGACTTCAGACGACGATGTCAGCCATCATCCCCAAGTTCTTTTTCTTGCCGACGAATCTGGTTCACTCCCGTGAACTTACTGGATTTGGGGTCGACGTAGATAGAAGGAAAGGATGACCTCGAACGCTGATCACGCTAAAGACATGCCTAGTTTCATAAAACCCATACCTTGACCTTGGCTATTCTCGGCTGAAGGGTTCAGCCTAGATCACCACCTGAACTTGCCTAAAACCTTTGGGTCCCTTCCCTTTCTAGTGGACTGAATTCCGGAGTGCTCCCTTCTAAGCCATTCAAGAGAGCTCTCTCACAAGTTCATTGTGGCACTCGGATCCCTACGCAGAAACAGGCCAGCTCTAGAAGGGAGCTACAGACATACAGTACCTGTTACCAGGCCCTTTCCAGATTCTGGCACAGCAGTACCAGAAAAATGAAGGTCGTTTCCACAAGGCTTCTAAGGCTAGCACGGCAAAACTTTTTTTTTTTTTTTTTTTTTTTTTTTTTTTTTAATTAAAAGAGATAGCTTGTACACAAGGGAGAAGGCGGTGGGTGGGGTGGGGGTGAGAGGCAGCCCCACCCCCCCCACCCCCCGAGTTGCTTGGATCACGAAAGGGAGAGTTTGTCTCGGGATCACTGATCATTTCCAGAAATCCTCCAAATTCTTGGATCATCAGCAGCTGGTTCCACGGTGGCTACCTGTGGGGAATACCAAGTGCTTCCACGAGGGAAAGAAGCGCATGAGAATGTTCGGCAAGAAAGCACAGGAACAGATAAGGGTTCAATGTACAGCTGAGCTTCTCGTCTTGGGACAACTAGGTATAGTCGTGGGTGGGTGTCCACAGAGGAAAAGTTCATCTTCTTTTACTCCCGCGAGCCTCGTGTGTGTGTGTGTGTGTGTGTGCGCGCGCGTGTGTGTGTGTGTGTGTGTGTGTGTGTGTGTGTCTGTGTCTGTGTCTGTGTCTGTGTCTGTGTGTCTGTGTGTGTGTCTGTGTGTGTCTGAGACTCAGGCCCCCAGGGCTGATCTGCTCATGCAATTCCATTTCCCCTCCCCCTCCCCCTCCCCCTCCCCCTCTTCCTCCTCCTCCTCCTCCTTCTATGTACTTCTTTCTGTCGAGGAGATGATTTCCAACTCAAATGCAGACCAAAAGATTTCCCCAAACTTCAGGGTTCCATGGATCAGGGTGTCCAAATCTGCACAGCGCCTTCAATAACGGCCCTCTTTCTCAGCGCACACAAGTCAACCCCAGACCAAGGCACCCTAAGGGCAAAAACCCTCCAGGATTTCTCCCACCAGACCCCGAACATCAGCACACACACCCTCCCCCAGTTTCTATTTCGTATCGTGTGGGCTCAGGCAGACAACAAACACGTCCATCGTTCGATCATCTTCCTTTGGCGTGTTTCGTGAACGTTGCACCGGCCAAAGAAACCTAAGTGTGCAAAAGCTCATCCCCGTGTAAAAGGCTTTGGCTTCTCAGCGAAGGGTCGAGCCAAGGGACCTAGGCCCCTCTGTCCACTTTTCACTGGGTTCACTGCCTCACTGTTGTCCCAAGCGATGGCCGGTCAGATCTCTCACGGTCATTCTTCTTTTGGCCTTCTGGTTTTAGAGAGGGTTTTCAACTGGGGTAAAAAGGGCAGGCTTGTGTGGGGCCCTTTCATGGTGGGGAGGGGGGTGGGGGGGGCCCCGTAGAGGTCCCTCCGATTCACCCAATCTCAGGGCAGTGCCCTATTCAAAACGTTTGTTTCCGGGCTTCCCCGGTGGTGCAGTGGTTGAGAATCCGCCTGCCAATGCAGGGGCCACGGGTTCGTGCCCGGTCCGGGAAGACCCCACATGTCGCGGAGCGGCTAGGCCCGTGAGCCATGGCCACTGAGCCTGCGCATCCGGAGCCTGTGCTCCGCAACGGGAGAGGCCACGACAGTGAGAGGCCCGCGTACCACAAAAAAAAAAAAAAAAAAAAAAAGAAAAGAAAACAGAAAACGTTTGTTTCCGTCCCACCAAGAGCCCACCTTTGGAGAGATTCCCTGCCTTACACGTCCTCTCCGCTCCTCCTATTCATCCACCGTGATCCACCACCACCACCACCACCACCACCACCACCCCGCCGGCCGACCTGAACTGTTCACCCTGAAGCTGGCAAGCAGTAAGGGTGCTCGTGAAGCGAGGATCCGTTGGATTGGCCAAGATGGCAAAGTGGCGGCGGGGGCGGCGGCGGCGGTGGGGCGGGGGGGGGGTATGTGGAGGGGACTCGGAAAGTACGAGGTTACAGCTAACAGCTGCTGCTGGCAGATAGGTCTTTGAAACAGGCTGGTGGCGCCCTGGACTTTGATACCGTCCGTTCTGACCATTCCTGTTCTCCGTGAGAAGGGTGTTGGGCCCAGGATCGGCCACCCCAAAACGGGCCTCCGTGGCACATTGACGATTTTGAGCGAAGGGGGACTCCAGAAGCAGCCACGTTTGTCCGAGGGACACTGGGATTCTCCTCTGTGTCTCCCTGAAAGCGAGACATCCATCTCTCGGCTGAAAGGTGCACTCCCTGCCTCCGGAGGTAGGAGGCCGCCGCCGCGATCGGCAAATTAGGGCATTCGGGCCCGAGAAACCTTCGGAGACAAACACTGCGGACCACCGCAAACCCGAGCTCTGTTTAGCTTCTTCCTTCGCTCGCTCGTTCGCTCACGGCACACCCCAAAACCTAAGTCTCTCGGTCCGGTTCCCTGTCTGTCTCACCCATGTACCGTTCGTTCCTCGGTCTGAGCAGGAGAGACGCCGCCCGCTTCAGCCACTTCTCAGCCCTCGAATGAAAGGAAAGGTCACCCCGCTCCCCCCACACACCTTCGTCTCTCCGCGCCTTGGGCCCATGTTACTTTATTTTTATTTTTATTTTTTTGCATTACACGGCCTCTCACTCTTGTGGCCTCTCCCGTCGCGGAGCACAGGCTCCGGACACGCAGGCTCAGCGGCCACGGCTCACGGGCCTAGCTGCTCCGCGGCACGTGGGATCCTCCCGGACCGGGCACAAACCTGTGTCCCCTGCATCGGCAGGCGGACTCTCGACCACTGCGCCACCAGGGAAGCCCATCGGGCCCATTTTAGAATGAGTCCAGCCACAGGAACTCAAGAGGGGTAGAGGGGGAGATCTCCCCCTCCCCCAAACAGGAAGGCACCTGGAACCCCGTTCCCACCGGCCACCCGGCTCCACTTTGGGTGCGTGAATCCTAGTTTTGCCTCCTCCGGATCTTTAAATGATCTTCCACGTGTTATAACAGACTCACAAGGAGAGAAGCTTACGCATGTATTTCTTCTGAGTTTCATGCGACACGGGGAGCCCTCCTAAGAAAACAAAGAAAGACCCAGAGAAGCGTCCGAACCTAACATCTCTTCTGTTGGATCTGAGCAAAGAGAGGCAATCTGAAAAAGCAACTATACTCTGGTGGGGGTGCGGAGTGTGTGTGTGTGTGTGGGGGGGGGGGGGGGTTGTGAGTGGGGGTGGGTGAGGGGGGGGTGTGGGGGGTGGGTGGGGGGCGCGGGCGATGCCAAAGGAGGATGAGAACTCTTAGAAATTCTTAGGCATAGAAAATTAAGACGGATCCGGGCCCGCGCCTCTCCTTTTCTCGTGCGTTGGGAAGATCATTTGGCTCTCGCCGGCTGGGATGTCATCTCCCACGAACCATCAGGCGAGCTGTGGGGCGGAAAGAGGGAGAGCAGGGTTCAGAAGAACGTGGAGAAGATGGACGCTAGATGCCCAGAGTCCACGTCCCCCGCCCCCCCCCCCCCCCCCCCCCCCCCCCCCCCGGGAGCAAGGATCTCTTCTTCGTGGGCACACGATCTTCCACCACGACCTCCGGACCGTGGTGCCAAGTCACGCCCACGCGAAGACAGGGCTCACCCAGGGATATGGGCTTGTGCCACAGAAAGGGAGACAGCAGGGAAGTCACCGAGCTTAAGGTATCTGACTCTCGTCGGGTCCTCGACAGGCGGAGGGACACATCTTTCCGACACGGTCGGGGCCGGCTTAGAGAACCGCTGCGACGACCGCACCGCGAAGGAAGATGTCTCTGCGGTCTCGACAGAAGATCCAGTAGGTTTCCCAAGTGGCGGAGCTAGGAATCGATCGGCCAGGCAGGCGTGTCCAATCTTCAACTTTGGGAAGACACGCGGACTTTACCCCCCCTTTTCGGCGGGGAGCCTGTAGAAGATCAGGCCGGGAGGAAGGACACAGTCTGTCAGTCGTTGCACGTGATGTTAACGTCCAGGCCAGGAGGAGCCATGCCAGGACTGACTCCACAAAAGGGAGAAGGTGACCAGTTGCCTTTTGAGGACCATGGCTCTCTACGCGGCACGGAAACCAAGGGAGCAGGGGCCAGGGTAGAGGCCGGCAGGGTCGTCAGAGGCCCAGCCAGGACAGAGACCGGTGAGGTGCGAGCCTGAACGAAGGCAGTAGAGGGGAGAGGAGAGAGGGATGGAGCAGGACCTATTTCGGTCCCGGAATCGGCAGAACCTGGTATCCCGGCGTGAGTCTTTAGAAACACCGTCCAACTCCGCTCCACGGGCAAAATACAAGGTAGAGGGCGGAGCTTTCTGCACCCAGGATCCTCCCGAGACCCAGGCGAGAAGGGCCCTTCCCACGGATGGGCTCCACATCCCACCAGGGTCGGTCGGTCGGTCGGCAGGTCACCAAGACACAAAGAAGCACATTCTTTCTTTCGAGAAGCTCTGTCCCCAGGACCTGGCACTCAGCACACTGGTGATCTGCCAACCAGAACCCTTAAACACCTCCTCAGGTTCCAGGGGAAGGCTTTGCTCACCTCTTTTCGGCCCTACCTCTGTCCTCAAAACTAAAGGTAAAAGAACACACGAACACACACACACACACACACACACACACACACACACACACACACCAAAGGTAATGGAGTCCGAATACCACGAAGGCTCTCAGGTTGTGCTAGGGCCGTTGCCAACAGCACTGTGAAGTGTGTGTGTGTGGGGGGGGCGGTGGGGGTGATGTGTGTGGGTGTGTGGGGGTGTAGGGGGGTGTGTGGGGGTGTGTGTGTGTGCGTGTGCGTGTGACTCATAGGTGGATATTTTCCATAGGTGTGCACTATGGCACTGCAGGATCTGTGGTCGGTTGCTGAGTCCCCGGAGGTGGAAGCGCAGATACAGGGCCCTGAGTGTGAAGTTATCCATGGACGCTCACAGCGCGTGGGGTCGGGGTCGGCAGCCGTAACCCTCCATGTTGGTGGTTCAACGGTCAACTCTACTTTATAGATCAGAGAGGATAACGTCACGCGTTCACTGTTAATAACTTTTCAAATAGTCTTTATCTTTTCAAAAGGAAGACATCATTTAATCCATTTCACAAGATGATACTGGGAACCTACTGCCCCAGCACGTGAATTATCCCTACAGAACACAAGATCCCTGAGAAGGAAGAGCCCTGAGCACTGAGATACCATGAAGGTAGGCTTTTAGATGATATTCTCTGCTTCTGCAGCTCGAGGTAAAACATGGGATGACTGGCTCTACCTATCCCATTCCAGTCTGTCAAACGCGAGCCCCCATGGCACGTCTCACCAGTGGTCGGTCCACGATAACTCCATCCATAGGAATTCTTGGCAGTTTTATGTTCAGGATCATTTCTTTTCCTGCCATTGATTGAAAACTCCCTGGACCCTGTTAGCAGCTACAGATTCAATGAGTCCAGTACTTCATAGGTTTTGTCATGTATTTAGAAGGGGAATCACCATCAAGTTGCTGAAATGAGGACTAAGTGTCTTTCAGATATGGAGATGGAAATAAATGGTGCTCTGCAGGGTGTGCGATGACAGGCACCCAGGATTCCTTCACCCAGCCCTCCCTTTGCTCCCTCATAGGTTCCTGGGAAATCCAAACACACACACACACGCGCGCACACACACACACACACACACACACACACACACACACACACACACGGGGGGGGGGGGAGAGAGAGAGAGAGAGAGAGAGAGAGAGAGAGAGAGCTCTGGGTGTGCTATTTGCTCTCCATGATTTCACGTGCCTCTTGGGCATGGCTGACAGAGATAGATGGACATGAAGCAGCAGGACAGCAAGCTGGCATCTCGGCCGGCCTACAGAAGTTTCCCAAGTGAAATATCAACAGCAGGGCAGGGACGCCCACGTGACGTGGGAGAGAAGGGGGGTGGGGGGGGCGGCCCGCTGACCGACGTCGGTTCAGGTTTCCCGTCCCCCTCCGGCCGAGAACCTGCCTTCCGCTTCCTGCCCTCAAGTATGTGAGAGGAGCGTGTTTCTTTCCAATAAATACCGACACATCATTTCAGTCTGTTTGTGTGTTTGTTTTTGCTTGTTCTTTTTCTGGACGAGGCCAAAGAGCCCTTCCAGTGGAGGTGTGTGTACAAAGGAGGATCTGACAGAATGGGAGGGTGCGGGTCAGTCCATGTGCGAAGAAATCCAGAGAATCTGTCATAGCTGAGACTCGGGCCTTTTGCAGAAATAGGCCAAGAGAGTTCGGATTTGATGATTCACTGCCACATAGTCATCACAGCAGTTTCCTGGAAGGGATTGTGTTACAGGAGGCGGCGTGGCCCTCAGCCCTCAGGCCTCAACCCGGCAGGCAGGCAGGCAGGCAGGCAGGCAGGCAGGCAGCGGCTATTGTCTGTTGGTCCCGCCCCCACCCCCACCCCCACCCCCGTTCCTTCTCCAGAGCTCCTTCCTAAGTCCCCTTGGACTGACCTTTGCCAGGAGCGGGGGAGGGGAGGTCCGGACGATTCATTCCGCAGGGCCTCGTTCAATCGCTCGATTCAAATGCAGAAAGCTCTCCGGTCAGGTCGGAGCCTTTGACTTTGCCTCGAGCTTCTCTTTAATGAATGGCTTTTTCTCTTTTCTTTCCCCAATTTCGCCACCCTCAGGCTGCCCCCTCCAAACTGCAGGGAGGGAAGGAGGGAGAGAGGAGGTGACGGGAGGAGGACGTGTGAGAAACAGGCCTTTTCTCCAGGCAAAAGGTGTCCCCTCCTTTTCCTGACCCTGGAAACCCCACTACACCATTTGAGAATCATGGACATGTGTGGAAGCAGATGTCTTCACTTGAGATCTTCCTCCGCAGGAGGACAGAAAGGAGGGCCAGTGTGTCCCTCTTGTGCTGGCCGGTTCTTGTCACTTGAATTCAAAATAATCAATAGAGCATGGAGGCACATTTTGGGGCGGCCTACTCTGGGAGCTCAACAGTTCCCTCCTCTGAAAGTTCCTTGGAACATATTAAAGCTGAGCTGGTGACTCGTGTGTGTGTGTGTGTGTGTGTGTGTGTGTGTGTGTGTGTGTGTGTGTGAGAAGGAGATTTCTAGATGTCAGGGTCGAAGTAACTTTAGAAGTTTGAAATACCTCTGATGATGTCGTCGGGTGTTTGGTTCAAATTTCGGAGTGGCTCTCACAGAAATCTCACAGAAACAGGCACGAGGATTCTTTCCATAGGAGCCGTTGTGGCCGTTTCTCTAAGGTTTTCATCAAGTTCTCTAGCTTCCGTCTGCAGGGCTTCAGGCAAAAGGCCGTTTTAGGCCTCAGTGATGCCAAGCCAAAAGGGTGGGAGAAAATGGCCAACATTCATGGAGAGAGTCGTAGCCAGAGATTGAAGGGAACTCACAAAACTTCGGGATGCAGTCCCGTTTTCAGGTTAAGAACAACACCCTAAGGGAAACGAGTAGCACCAGAATTTCATATCCAGAAGTGTGTATCCCTGTCTCATGGAAACATAATTTTGGCCTCCAGGTAACGTATGCAAATAGCTGTATCGCCAAGGAAATAAGAAGCCTCACTGAGAGTTTCTGAATTAAGGAAGGTAAGGAGAAAAAGATCAGTGATTCCATCCTGCTGACAGAGGTATAAGTTACCAAATGGATATCCATCTTTAAAAATAAAAAAAGAAACTTGGGTTTTCCTTGTTTGTTTCTGTTTCCCTTGTATGTGGAAAACAAAAGATTTAACCATCAGTCCTAATCCCACTCCCTCTCTTTTTTTTTTTTCCAGATTTTTTTAAAAAATATTTGAAATATAATTCATTTACAATGTCGTGTTAGTTTCAGGTATACGGCACAGTGATTCAGTTCTCTCTCTCTCTCCCTCCCTCCCTCTCTCATATATATATATATATATATATATATATATATATATATGTATATGTATGTATATATATATATATATATATATAGATAGATAGATAGATAGAGAGAGAGAGAGAGAGAGAGAGAGAGAGAGAGAGGGAGAGAGAGACACGGAGACGGAGACAGAGAGACAGAGAGACAGAGATTTTTATAAATCTCTATCTATCTATCTATCTATCTATCTATCTATCTATCTATATCTACACATATATATATTTTAGCGGCTTCCCCGGTGGCGCAGTGGTTGAGAGTCCGCCTGCCGATGCAGGGGACACGGGTTCGTGCCCCGGTCCGGGAAAATCCCACATGCCGCGGAGCAGCTAGGCCCGTGAGCCTGTGCGTCCGGAGCCTGTGCTCCACAACGGGAGAGGCCACAACAGTGAGAGACCCGCATACCGCAATATAAATAAATGAATGAATGGATGAATAAATAAATAAATAAATAATTTTGAAAAGATTCTTTTTCAGATTCTTTTCTCTCATAGGTTATTACAAAGTATTGAGTAGAGTATCCTGTGCTCTATAGTAGGAGATGCTTGTTGATTCCCTATTTTATGTACAGTAATGTGTATATGTTCATCCCACCCAACCCCCTAAGTATCCCCCGCTTCCCCAGTCAGTCCATTTTACACAAGTAGTCATACACATCCTCCTCCTCCTCCTCCTCCTCCTCCTCCTCCTCCTCCTCCTCCTCCTCCTCCTCAGGTCACTCAACCCATGGAAGTCATTCTTGCTCTTCTTGGAGTCCAGTTTTTCCATCGGTTCTGCCGGCCCTGCCTGATGATTGAGCGTGACTGGACGAGTGCCGGTTCCAAAAAAGTTTTCAAGAGCTTCTGTGAAGAATTGTAGGATTTGCCCAGTGAAAGGGGTGCCTCGATCTGATCACCCGGAAGCCTGTGGAAGGCAGACCCCAGGCGGCAAGCACATTTCGTTTCTTTAACAGTCTCTGTGCCACGGTGAGGACATCAGGCTTGCGGTGAGGGAAGACCTCAACCCACACGGAAAACATAGCCACGGTCACAAGAATGTTTGGATGACCCCTACGAAGTGGCAGTGGAGGGCTTCCCCGGTGGCGCAGTGGTTGAGGATCCGCCCGCCGATGCAGGGGACACGGGTTCGTGCCCCGGTCCGGGAAGATCCCACACGCCGCGTGGCGGCCGGGGCCCGTGAGCCATGGCCGCGGAGCCTGTGCTCCGCCACGGGAGAGGCCACAACAGTGAGAGGCCCGCATCCCACAAAAAAAAATAATAATAAATAAATAAATAAATAAATAAGTGGCAGTGGAATGAAGTCCAGTGGCTGGGGGTCCGAGGATCC
This sequence comes from Kogia breviceps, assembly GCF_026419965.1. Taxonomy (NCBI): domain Eukaryota; kingdom Metazoa; phylum Chordata; class Mammalia; order Artiodactyla; family Physeteridae; genus Kogia; species Kogia breviceps. The sequence goes on along the minus strand of NW_026711569.1, from coordinate 74,870 downwards.
AGAGAGAGGAGGTTTTCTTTCCAGAGAGAAAAACGTTCCCCCCCACCCCCACCCCCACCCCCCAGGGTTACAAGCACGAGAGGTCAGACGTCGCCGTTCCCGTTGCCGGTAGACCGTAGAAAATCTTCCTGCCCACGTCTATTGACAATCGGACTCCTCTTCAAGACACCGTGGGATGGGCGGGTGAAGGAATGCAAGGGGAGGGGCAGGGGGGGAGGTTGGCCAGGGAGCAACCGGCTGGGCCGCCGTCTCGTCTCATCTCGTCTCGTCTCGTCTCGTCTCCCGTCTGCCATAGCCCCGACCGGATGCTGAAAGGACAGAATGGACTTGCTCCACCCACGTGTGCCCCGCCACCCCCACCATCTTTCAACGGGCTGTTGTTGCCGCCTCGGCGTGAAAGTCGGTTAGAACATCTCCGTGATACTGGGTACAGTCCCTTTCGTGTGAGCCTCCATTTTGACGATGACAGACAGCCCTTTATGCCAGGGCAGAGAAGACTTCCGGGAAGAAAGATCCCATCATTTCTGGAACCGTTAGAACACATCGGTGTACAGACACAAGCCAAAGAAGACTTCACGTCGTTCCTTCCTCTTTGGACAACGCTTCCCGTGTCATCGAACCTCCCCAAGAAACTTAGTTTCATCTCTCTCATTTCTCAGGAGAGAGAACACATTTTTTGAGCTACTTGGAGGGCCCTCTCCTCCTGGATCCTATCTCTTAAGTCCAAAGGACTTCATCGGTCCTTCAATTTGGGGGCAAGTGTGTCCAAAATATCCAAAAGATTGTAAGGCACTTCATCAGATGATAGGTCACCGTGAAACAGTGCTTCCTTAGGCACGTCACCAGCATCCCAAGGAAAGACTTGCTAGGCAGAGAGAGAAGCTTCTTTTTCAGTTCTGAGCCAGACCTGGTTCTTTGACTATCGAGAGGACTAAGTCGATGTGAGTCCTCCGAGACCTGATAAAGGCAGCCTAGAAAATAAGTGATGACTTTTGACAAAGACATAAGCTTTTCTCTCTCTCTCTCTCTCTCTCGTCTCTCTCTCTCTCTCTCTCTCTCTCTCTCTCTCTTTCTTCCTTCTTTCCTTCCTTCCGTCCTTCCTTCCTTCCTTCCTTCCTTCCTTCCGTCCTTCCGTCCTTCTTTCTTTTCCTTCCTTCCTTCCTTCCTTTCTTTCTTTCTTTCTTTCTTTCTTTCTTTCTTTCTTTCTTTCTTTCTTTCTTTCTTTCTTTCTTTCTTTCTTTCCCTCCTTAAAGATAAAGGAAAAGATCCTTTCCTAATCTAATCTAATCTCTCATGATGGACAGAGCAGACCGATAGAAGAAAAACCCAAACCCTAAACCCAAACCTGGTCCTTTGAACAGAGAGAGGCAACTAAATCTTATTTGGCACTGGTTTCAATGTTGATGTGAAAAGTCATTTCTGTCTTTGTATCCATCCTCATCCAGTCCTGACCACAGATCTGATTCCTTTCGAAAGCCTCTTTTCTTCACACGCCTTTTCCAATCGTCTGTGCCCATTTTTAGCTTGTCCCTTGATTTCTTTCTTTCCCATTGAGAAATGACTACCTTTAGGACTAAAACCTCTCGCTCCTTCCCCCAAACCTCATCTCCATACTTCCTAATTTGCCTCCACCACCGCGCGCCCCCCCACCCCCCACACCCCCCGGAAAAAAAAAAAAAAAAAAAAAGTCCTCTTCCTCCCATGAGGATGGCGACATCAGGTTCAGGTCCTTAAAGAGGACCACACACGTTCCTTCTTTACAATGCTTCGTCCTTGGACACTGTCTTTTTTCTTTTCTTTCTTCTTTTTTTTTTTTTTCCTTCAGTGAAAGTAAGGAAGCCAACCGCAGTGAGCAGCGTGAACATGGAATACTGTGTAGAAGTCAAGGCTCCTACCTAGTACAGTCTTTCCCTAAAGCACAAGATCTAGCTGGGCGTGAACCGAACATGCTCAGTCTCTCCTCCGTAAAAGGTCCAAAGAAGGGAGACCCTCAGACTTGTTGGAGCCATGAACGTTTCAGTATTTTACCTTATGTGGCGATGATGTAGACACTCGCTGAGATTTCACCCTGTCATGGCACTTAGCCAAGCTGTAAGCCCAGAGATGACCAGAGATGCTGGAAAATCTTGAAGTCGGCCTACAGAAAACAAGCACTGGGGGGAAAGTTCCCCTTAAACATTCTTATCTCGTCCACACCTATGTCCTCTGTTTGTCATGAGCAATCCTACTTAGATGATTCGTGAACATTTCAGGAGACATGAAAGCAGTTCAGTTCAGTTCGTCGTGATCCCTACACCTCCGCCCGCCCCCCTCCCCTTTCACGTGAGAGATTTTCTTCCTGATTTCAGAGGGGAGAAGTAAAGGAGAGTCAGAGCGTCCCTCTCGCGGTGTGGTGTTGTCACTCTAATTCCAAAACATCCGTACGCCACGGAGGCACATTTGGGGGCGTCCTACTCAGGGCCCCAAGACTTTCAGAGTCAAACCTAAGGAGGATGTAAATGTACTTCACGCCACCGAACCCGAACCGGTGAGGTGAACCCGGTGGCTTCCTAGGAGATGACGTGTCATCGGCCCACCAGTTTAAAACACAGAACCAAACACCCTCTCCCCGACGACTCGGAGCAAGTGAGTCCGTGGGTGTGTCGGAGAGGGTCCTCTGCTCCAGCTGGGTCCATAAGCACTGCACACGAGAGTAGGTAGGTAGGTGTTCACGGTGCCCTTGGGAAGGAAAGGCGGGGAGAATTTTATTTCGAAAAGCTTATCTCCTCACAGCATTGACACTACGAACGATGATGCAACTTCATCGGGGGGTGGGCGGGGGCGGTGAAGGAAGGCCAGGGAGCCCGGCCACATAGAAGAGCCACGGAGAGCGTCTGTGACCGCAAGGATGTCCACGTACCGGTGACTCCTCTCAGTTGGGGCGGGGAAGGGGGGCGCGAGATTCCCGTGTGTACGTCCGCATCGATCAGTCGTGGGAGAGGGAGGAAAAACGATGTTCCCTCCACGATCCTTCTGAGTTGTCGCCTGAGAAGTTCCTGTCCCCAAGAGACAGCTCGAGAAGAGAGCAACCCACGGCCGGGGGACGCGTGCACTGTGCCCCCCCCCCCCCCACCACCACCACACACACACACGCACACACACACGCAGGAGAAGCCCAAGCCAGAATTCACTGACTCGAAACGAAACGGCGGGCTCTGAGCTTGAGCTTGAGCTTGAGCTTGAGCTTCTGGAGGAGGAAGATTTTGGTCCTCCTTTCAGGTCAGGAAGAAGAGGGAGGGAGAGGCGGGGAGGCAGAGCGGCAGAGCGTCCCGGTAGCCCACCCGTCGCGTCCGAAGCGCCTGAAATTCCAACTCACGTGTGTGCCAAAGCGGTCCATCTCGGGGTGCCCCATCCCGGTTCCCTCCCCGCACGGAGAGCAATGTTCCGTCCCGATTCACTGAAAAGCTCCCAAAGGGCCTTGGTGTGAGTCAGTGGACCTAGGCCCATCCTGCCTCCTCTTCAAATCATTTCTATCCATACAGAAGAAAAGACACCATCGCCACCCGCCACGGCCCGCCAGAGGCAACGCGGCTATCCCCTTCAGCAGCGCAGCTATCCCCGGGGAAGGGGGATTCCGTAGCATGCGAACATCAGTCCAACATCGCTTCCGGCTTCCTGACTTCTCGTGGAAAATGAGGATGCCACATGACCGACCGGGGATGGGGGGGGGGGGGAGTGGGGATGGGTGAGGGAGAGGGAGAGAGAAAGAGAGGAAGGGAGAAAGGGAGGGGAGGAAGGCGGGCAGGGGGAGAGAGACGAGAGAGAGAGAGAGAGAGAGAGAGAGAGAGAGAGAGAGAGAGAGAGAGAGAGAGAGGGGGGGGGGGGGGGGAGGGGGGGAGGAGGGAGGAGGGAGGAGGGAGGGAGGGAGGGAGGAGGGAGGAGGGAGGGGGAGGGAGAGGGAGGGAGGGAGGGAGGGAGGGAGGGAGGGAGGGAGGGAGAGAGAAAGAGAGAAAGAGAGGAGGGGGGCAGGAAAGAGAGAAAGAGTGGGAGGAAGAGCAGGGGTGGGGGGCTGGGAGAGCCAGAGAAAGAGAGAGAGAAAGACAGAGAGCGAGTGACAGAGACAGAGACAGATAGAGGCCGAGAGCCAGCGACTGGGAGCCAGGTAAAGGACACTGTGCTTGGGTATCTTCTGAGTGTTTGCACGTGTTTTCTGAGCTGTGGAGATCAAATCAGTGCCATGAGAAGAAGGGAGTCTGCCAGCCCCACCCAGCGCTGCGGAGGAAGAGACGAGGTGGTTGGCCCTTCCCCCCCACCCCCCACCGCCGTTCGGGAACCTCTCTTTCTACCTCTTTGCACACTCCATTCATTCTGAGAACATCGTTGGCATAGTCCTTTCCATCTGGAAAATGATACGCCCTTGCCAAGAGACCCAGGTTCTGGAACCTCCGATGGATCTTTCAAGTCCATCCAGTCAGATGAATGGTAGCATTCCTAAAAACCATGGATGAGGGCTAACGTGGCTAGGGGCTTCCCTGGCGGTCTAGTGGTTAAGTGTCCATCCTTCCACTGCACGGAATCGAATGAATGAACGAATGAACGATTTTAAAAGCCTCATTAAAAAAAAAAGAGGGGGGGGGGGACACAAAAACGTAGAGGGGCTACCATCCCCCGCCCCCCTGGCCTCTGGCCCACGATCTAGCATCCCGTACCCTCCCCCCACTCTAAGGAACACCTCCGTCATTCACAAATGAGCCCCGCCCGCCCAGGCCGGCCCGGCCATCTGGTCGACCTCTCTGGACTGTCTACAAAACGACCGACCGGCAGGTGGCGCCCGACGACCGGCAGTCGAGGGAGCGGGCCGCACCGGGATCGGGAGCGGCAGGGCGGCGGG
>NW_026711569.1:35000-57500 GCF_026419965.1 Kogia breviceps | reverse complement strand
CACCCGGGGACGCCGCCCGCCGGCCGAGGCGGCCGTGGCGGGGGGGGGCGACACCCTCACGTGGGCGAGGACGGCTCGGTCCCAGACGGTGGAAGGGGGACGCGGTGCGGCCGGGTGGGGTGGGGTGGGCCGGGGGCGGGGGCGGCGTCGACGGCGACGGCGACGGGGAGGGGGCGGCACGCGCACACGGCGAGGGCCGCGGGGCAGGGGCGCGGGGCGCCCGCCCAGGGAGGGAAAGTGCCGAGGCACGACCGGGCCACCAGGAAAACAAGCGCGGGGTCCCACCGCCACACACACGAGGGCGGTCCCACGACGCCTGAGACGCCGGCCGGCCCCAGCCACCCCGGGGCCTCCCACGACCCGGCCCCGCCGCCAGGCCCCGCGTGCGACGGTCCCCCCGCGTACCGCGGAGGGACCCCGTCCGTCCAACCGAGCTCAAACCCCTCCGTCCTCGCCAGATCCGCCGTCGTCCGAGTCCGACCCCCGGGGCCCGCGCCCCGGGTGAACGCCCCCGAGCGAGGCGGCCCGCACCGTGCCCGCAACACCGCCACCGGCTGCCGACTCGCGGCGAGGGCAGGCGCGACGGGCTCCTCGCGGCTGCGGGACTAGGGAGTCGTCGGGACGCCCGGGCGTCCCCGCCCGCCCCCCTCGGCCTCGCCACCGAGAGGGGGGTGTCTCACCGCACGCGCACGCACACGCACGCGCACGCGCGGCCCCGCGCCGGACGCCCGGCCTTGGCGGGACCCTCCCCCGACTCAGAGGGGGGAGGCGCGGGCCGCGGTAGGCAAAGAGCGGCGCCCGGCCCCACCGCGGGGCCGGCGCAGAGAACCCTCCCGCCGCGAAGGCGAGGGGCTCCGCCCACGTGCTCTGGCAGTCGCCAACACCGTGGCGACTGCACGCGCGGGAGGGGCAGCGGCTGGGGGGTCCGGTACCCCAAGGCTCCCTCTCGGATCGCTAGAGAAGGTTTCCTCACCGAGGGGGCGTCGTCCCCCCAACCCATCGTCTCCCCTTCGGGCCCGCCCACGGAGGCGCTCCACGAGCCGCCAAAGTCCACGACTGGGCGGGGTTTGGGAGAGGGGTCTGCGGTATGGGTAAGCACGAGGCCCAGAGGAGCGTTCGCGGCCACAGCCGGGGGCACAACCTCCGCCGCCCCCAGGCCCGTCCATCGGGGGCCCCGAGAGGAGGGAGCACGCCCGAGAGGGGCGGAAAGACCCCCTTCTCTCACAGGCCCCGGCCCAACGCGCTCGCCACCCACGCCCGCGTGCGACCCCCTCCCCCCCGACCGCCACAAACACACACACGTGGGGGGGGGAGGGTGGGCACACGCGGACGCTCGCCTGGCCCGAGTCAGTCCCCCCCGTGCCACAGCAACACCGTGGGAGGACGACCGCGACGAGGCGGCCCCTGTTTCCCCCAACCGAGGGAGGGAAAACAGAGGCACGCCTCCCTTACCGTCTCGACCCCCCCCAAGAGAGCCACTCACGGGACGCACCACCGCGGCGGCGGGGACCCCGAGGAGCACGCTGGGAGAAGGGAACGACACCACCGCTCGGCCTCGGGCACCTGAGGGACGACCTGGAGCGCTCCAGGGGCACCACAGAGGATCGAACGAGGCACGCTCACGCGCCGGCAGGGGCGCGCGGCACAGCGGCGGGACGGCACCCCCCCACCAACGCGGGGAGGACCGCCCACGGGGGCAACACGCCAAGGAGGCGAAGCGAGAGCGTCTGCTGCGTCCGAGGACCACGGCCCCGCCACCCACGCCGTGAGGCAGGGGGCGGGAGGCCGAAGGTCAGGGCCGGGGACCACCACCCCTGCCCTTCCCCACACCCCTCGACAGGCCGGGAGAGCGTGAGGAGAGAGGCGGGGAGGCCCGCGGACAGAACGAGAAGAGCGGTCCCGTTCGCCAAGAACGTCCGTCCCTCGTCTGGCGCGACCTTAAGGCCCGGCCCAGGAGAGCGCGACATCACCACATCGATCAGTCATGCCAGAGAGCCAGGGACCACCAGGCCCCGAAGGGGAGGGGCACGCACAGCGAGGACCATCACCAGAGGAGCCTGCTTCGGCCTCACCGGCGGCACCCCAAACCCCCTCTTTCTTTTTTTTTTTTTTTTTTTTCCTTTTTCTCTCAGGCAAAAGTGGCCGACGACCCCGCGAGTGAGGAGAACGCCTGACACGTGGCACGGAGCCTGCGGGGTGGGGTCGTCGTCTCAGCCACCACCGGGTGCCTGCGGCGGGGAGGGGAGTCACACGGGGTAGAAGACCCAACGCCCCGCCGCCCCGCCGCCCTCGGGTGAGCCAGAGACCGGAGGCGGCACCGCGGGTCGGGTCAGCCGGACGCACACACGAGAGCCGGCGCGCAGGCCCAGGCGGGCGGCTCAAGTGGCGAGGGTCGGCTCGGCCACCAGACGGCGATCCAAAGCCCAGAACCCTGCGCGCGTCCAGACTCCCAAAGTCCTCAGCGACAGACGCCAGAGAAGACCGTGTCAGCACCTATCTGGTGGCAAAAAAGGCCCATTTCGGGCGAAAAAAATCACGGCGCCCGGCAGCGGGGCCCACGCACGCGTCGCAGGGGGGGTCCCCGGGACCTCGGTCCGGCCGCCTGTCCCCAACACTTCCCCATCCACACCAGCCCCGGAGCTCTCGGGGCCATCTGGTCGACCCGAGGAGCTTGGGGGGAGTGGGGGGGTGGGGGGGTGGGGGGGAGGGGGGAGGGGGGGGCGGGCCAAGCGGGGCGGGCAAACGTGGGAGAGGGCCGCGAGCCGGGTCGCCCTCCCCGGTTCACCCGCACGGGCAGGTACCGGTCCCTCCGAGTCTCCGGGCCAAGACTTGGTGAAAGGAAAAGAAATATCTCACTCGGCCGTCTCCGACGAGCGGGCCCCACGGGGGACCGCGCCCGGGCCCGGGCCGCCCTATCCGGGCCACCCAGGACGGCTCGGGCGGGCCGGTCCCCACCCCCACCCCGGCCGGGACTCGCGGCGGGTGGAGGAGAGGGGGCGGGGGAGGGAGGGTGAGAAAAAACTCAAAGTCCGCCGACCAGGACCCCCCGTGGGCACGCTGAAGGGCCGGGTGCGCCCTCCCCGGCCACCCGCGCGAGCAAGGCCCGGTCCGTCCACGTCCACGGACCCAGGGGCACTTGGAAACATTTTGCCCCGGGAGGCGCCTCCCAGGCGACCAGAGCCCACGAGGGAGGGACCGCACCCGGGCCCGGGCCCGGGCCCGGGCCCGGGCCGGTCTCTCCGGGTCACCCCTCGCGGCCCAGGCCGGTCCCCACCTCCCGAGTCCGACTCGGCCAAACATCGGTGAGAAAGAATCCGACCACCGGGAGGGGCCCCACGCGCGCCCGCCACCGAGCCCGTCGCGCCCGCCACCGGCCTAACCTAAACGCACGGGCCCGGGCCGGTCCCCCACCTTCCGGTGCGGGGCGCTGTGGGGACCGCGGAAGAGAGGAAGGGAGGGTGGGGGGGTCGGGGAATGAACGCTCCAAAGGGTGAGCCAGGAGAAAGCCCGACCGACCGCCCATCCGCAGGCGCTCCGGAGGGCGCGGAAGACCCTCTCCCTTCCCACCGCGGCGGCCCGGCCCAGGTCGTGTCGGGTGGCCGGGTCGGTCCCCGCGGCCGGAGGGGAGCGGACGGATGCTGGTCGACCGGGCCAGGCGGTCCCCCGGAGCGGCTCGAGAGCGCGGCGACGGTCACACCCTCATAGACCTGCACGCCCAATCTCAAGCGACAGCAGGAGGCGCCCACGCCTGGGCGCCACCGGGACAGTGGCCACCAGCGTCGCCTGGCTGCCGGAACTCTGCCTCGGGCCCGGCGGCCGACTCACAGCCCTCACGAAGGTCGCCGAAGCTCCAGAGACAAGGGACAATATAAAAGCGGCCGCCAGGTGGCTCCCGACAACCGGCTCCAACGTCCCCGGGCCGGATCCCTGTCGCCGGCCGGCCACCGAGGACGCGGCGGCAGCGCCGGGCCGCCCAAACGCCCGAGCTCAGCCCGGGACGAGGCGGCGGGCGTCTGGCGCGGCGGCCCCGTGTCGTCCATCTCGGAGCTAGCTCCCCGGTCGGCACGACACGACACGGTGCGACCCGGGCAGCAGACGGGGGTGGGGGGGTGGGGGGCGGGGGAAGCCGGGGAGATGTCGCCGGGAGGCTGTCTCGGAGGAGACGCGCTCCCCAACGCGATTCCTGGGCGGGGGGGAAATCCCGCGGAGACGCCGGCGGGGCCCGGGGCGCCCGGCACGGGTTGCCCAGAGGGGCACGAGCAAGATCCCCGGCTGCCCGGACGGGGGGGAGGGAGGGAGGGAGGGAGGGAGGGAAGGAGGGAGGGACGGATGGAGGGACGGAGGGACGGAGGGACGGATGTAAGGACGGAGGGACGGACGGAGGGAGGGAGGGAGGGAGAGAGAGAGGGACGGAAGTCGGGGACTGGCAAACCGAAACCAGGCAAGCGCTCAGGGAACAACGCAGGAATTCGTCCAAAGACAACACATCGGTGCTGCGAGGGTGGGGAAAATGCACTTGCGGTCACGAGAACATGGATTTCATAACGGACTGACCACGATCCATCACGGGCCGGGCGGGGGTGGGGGGGGTGGGGGCGGGTGAGGCGGGGGTTGGGGGAATGCGGGCGGCTGGGGGGGAGGGGGCGAGGGTGGAGTCAATAGCCATCCACTAAAGAAACTGAGTTCCGGTACGTCGACACAAGGCAACACTCTGAGTGCGAGTGTGTGTGAGCGTGTGTGTGCGTGTGCGTGCGTGCGTGTGTGTGTGGAGTGCGGTGAGTACTGACAGCGAACCGTAGTCCCACCAGGACCACACCAAACCATACCAACCAAGAAGTCAAGCTGTAGAACTTCTCTGGCCTTTAAAACAAAGAGAAAAGCGTGCACGTATCGCATACGTACACACATTACGTACGCTTGTGGCATACGTATACGTGGACGTGGACGTATAAAGGCCTAGGACAAGCCCAAGCACATCCCGTCAGGGGAGCCTATCCAAAACAGACCAAGACCTCACACAATTCAGCCTCCAGAAAACAAGCGACCCAGTGAGAAAAGTGGGCAGGAGGCCAGAACAGAACATTTTCATTAGAGAAAAAAAAGAAGAAGAGAAAAAAAGAAAAAAAGAAAAAAGAAAGAAAGAAAGAACACAACTTTCTTAGTAAAAACCAAACAAACAAAACACAACAACAAAACAAACAGAAATAAAACAGAAAACCTCTTTTAGTGAAAGAATTCAACGGGGCAACGAAAAAAGCGCACACACGCATCTCTCTGGACGAAGATATTCGGACAGGCACAGGATCTGGAGTTGCGACAGCAAGTTCGTACAAGCAGAAAAAGTGCCTCCTTCCTCCCGATCCAACACGTATTTTTCAAGCTGAGAGAGACCACCACCACCGTGGCACGCCGGAGGGAGGACTCAGAGATGTCACCCGGCGGGTGAGAGAACGGCTCTCTGACAAAAGACAGCAGTATGGAAAACAGAAAGGAAGTCCCTCAAAACACTGCACAGAAAACTACCATGCGACCCAGCAACTCCACTAAGTGCCCACGGAGGGGGTAAAGACGACACGTACATGTCTATCTGTACCAACACCTGTAACGATGTAGAGATAGGTACGGACGCACTGTTAGCGCTCTCTGTGCCCGTACGTCTATATCTATGAGAGAAGGACCGGGTGGGGGGTGGGGGGTGGGGGGTGGGGGTGCGGAGAGAGAAGTGAGACAAAGAGTGGACAGTCACGTGAGTGCAGTAGGTAAGGAAGATTAAGACGACAAACAAACTCCCAACAGTGGTCCTGTAAGTCAACCATCAAGATTTCGATATCATGATGTCATCAAGCACCAACCCTTCTGAAGGGACACAGCGACACACAGGGCTCACTTGGCAGGGCAGTTCAGGACCCTAAAATGACCGTGAAAGGTGAAGCTCGAAAAAGCAATCTTGTTCATCCACGGGGGGAAAATACCGTTCTCCCACGACATTCAAAAATCCTATCAGGGGGCTTCCCTGGTGGCGCAGTGGTTGAGAGTCCGCCTGCCGATGCAGGGGACACGGGTTCGTGCCCTGGTCCGGGAAGATCCCACATGCCGCGGAGCGGCTGGGCCCGTGAGCCATGGCCGCTGGGCCTGCGCGTCCGGAGCCTGTGCTCCGCAATGGGAGAGGCCACAACAGTGAGAGGCCCGCGTACCACAAAAAAAAAAAAAAAAAAAAAAAAAAAAAAAAAAAAAAATCCTATCAAAACATTTTAAAACTCTCTTACTCGCTCACCATTTAAAAGGTAGAGAAATAAAAAGAGAGCCAAAGTACGATTTATTGAGTGGTGGACCGTCACAGAAAGCATGCCATGAAAGCCTCCGATTCATTTTGGAAGGTCCTAGGAACAGCAATCTTCAACATTGCTCTCCTGCCTGCCTTCTTGGCGTGGTATCTTTTCTACATCTGGATAAGCAGTCCTAGGTTTTGTGTGTTTGCTTGTTATTCCCCTAACTGAAGATCAGCCTCCAACACGATAACCCTTTGTGCCCTCTGGGTCCTGAACTCTCTTCTCTGGAAGTGCTTTTCTGAATGGGAACGGTTTCACCAACGTCATCGCCTGGAGACATCTTCAGCCTGTCCTCCCCCCACCCGCACCCCCGCCCGCCCCCCACCCTCTTCCTCCTCCTCCTCCTCCTCCTCCTCCTCCTCCTCCTCCTCCCCTTCCTCCTCCTCCTTTTTTTTCTTTGTTTTCTTCAGCTCTCCTTGCGCTGGTCTCTCACACGGTGGCAGCGTTGTCCTAGGCATGCCCAGGTGTCTCCTAACCCCATCCAAGTGATGACTCCCAGCGTCATCATTTTGGGTTTCTTAGCCGCACTTTCGTCGTTCCCGGGCAATTCTTTCTTTTTATTTTCCATGGACGGGGGAGACCAGACCGGGGCGGGGGGCAACACAACGACACACTGCGTGTGACCTGGGAAACAGACACATACACGCCAGGCAATCACCGACAGGCTCTGAAAGAGGATCGGTCCCCGGACACGGGGCACGCACGTTTGTTATCGGTGGAGTCACTGCAGACCGAACGGGAAGCAGCAGACTTTGAACTTGACGCAGCTACCGTTCATCCATCGCGGAAACTGACATTTGAAACACGTAGTTAGGCTCTTGGTGCGATTTCACCTAGTCATTGAAATGTGTGCACAGTGGAACCATGGAAAGTGAGACAACCCCCCCACCCCACTTCTACCAAAGGTCGCCAAATGAAGACTCTCGTTTGTTTACAAACCAAATTTCCTATCCTTAAATTTGGTGGGAGCTTTCCCTAAGGATTGCACGGGAAGGTGACTTCCTCAAGCGTTGGAGTAGTTTTCCTTAGAACTAGAGAATTAGAATTCTGCTGAATGATGAACACACACCTCGCTTAAGTTTCTGCTAGGAAATCCACGCACCATGTGGATCGAACGAAAAGCAAAATGATTTTTTAACAAGGTCTTCTCTCCACTTCAGACGAATTTTACAGGGCGGGGAGGGGGGAGGCTAGGCTTCTCTGTTTTTCATTTAAGGTCCTCTGAAACGTCAGTAAGTGTTCGTGATCCTACTCACGTGTACTCTTGTCCTCCATCCAATCGTCAGTCATCTGGCAGAAGGAGAGCCTGCCTCATCCACGGCAAACAACATTCCGACACTCAATGAGAAAATACATTTCTGGTGCTTTCGCCAAAAATTGCAAAGCCCCTTATTTAAGCTAATGGAATTTAAAAGAAATCCCTAGTACCTAGGAACAGAACAAAGTGAAAGAAACACAACGCACAGACTTGGGGGATAGAAAGAAAGAAAGAAAAAGAAAGAAAGAAAGAAAGAAAGAAAGAAAGAAAGAAAGAAAGAAAGAAAGAAAGAAAGAAAGAAAGAAAGAAAGAAAGAAAGAAAGAAAGAAAGAAAGAGGAGAGAGAGAGAGAGAGAGAGAGAGAGGAAGGAGAGGAGAGGAGAGGAGACAAGAGGAGAGGAGAGGAGAGGGAGGGAGGGAGGGACGAAGGAAGGAAGGAAGGAAGGAAGGAAGGAAGGAAGGAAGGAAGGAAGGAAGGAAGGAAGGAAGGAAGGAAGAAAGGAAGGAAGGAAGAAAGAAAAGATCTCTCAACCTAAAAGTTTTTGTGACAAACGGACAATCTATGATTTGGTAGGTTAAAAAATATTTTTGGAACGTAAAGTTCTTTGAGACACGAATGGAGAAGAAAACAAGAAAAGGACAATCAGAATTCGGAACCCTCAGAAACCTGAATCGGTCATGAACAGGAACTAGGAAGCCAGGGTGAACGGCGTCTGTGACACCAGTGATTCTGGACTGGCAAAGGGATGATTCCATTTCACCAGCATACATTTTCACACAGTGTCACTTTTTAAAAATGTTTTCTTTTCCCCAGAGTGATGCCAGAGGTGTGGACTCATACATCGAAACATCTTTAGTCTTTCTGTAATAAGGAGACAGAAGTAGGTCCACTGAGACTTGTCGAGCCATGAACGAACGTTTCCATAGGTTATCTTTGGAAAGGATCCAGACATTCCACGAATTCCCCATCATTCCACTTATGCCAACTCTGAAGTTTCTAAAGTGACCCAAAAGGTCTGGGCGAGACTGTTTTTAAGTAGACATACCACAAAACATAACGCTTCTTAAGGAGTTCCTGCACCTAGAGCTATCGACATCACTTGTTCGAGATCCCATGACGACGAGATGGCCCGTGAACACTTCCTGAGACTTCAGACGATGATGTCAGCCATCATCCCCAAGTTCTTTTTCTTGCCGACGAATCTGGTTCACTCCCGTGAACTTACTGGATTTGGGGTCGACGTAGATAGAAGGAAAGGATGACCTCGAACGCTGATCACGCTAAAGACATGCCTAGTTTCATAAAACCCATACCTTGACCTTGGCTATTCTCGGCTGAAGGGTTCAGCCTAGATCACCACCTGAACTTGCCTAAAACCTTTGGGTCCCTTCCCTTTCTAGTGGACTGAATTCCGGAGTGCTCCCTTCTAAGCCATTCAAGAGAGCTCTCTCACGAGTTCATTGTGGCACTCGGATCCCTACGCAGAAACAGGCCAGCTCTAGAAGGGAGCTACAGACATACAGTACCTGTTACCAGGCCCTTTCCAGATTCTGGCACAGCAGTACCAGAAAAATGAAGGTCGTTTCCACAAGGCTTCTAAGGCTAGCACGGCAAAACTTTTTTTTTTTTTTTTTTTTTTTTTTTTTAATTAAAAGAGATAGCTTGTACACAAGGGAGAAGGCGGTGGGTGGGGTGGGGGTGAGAGGCAGCCCCACCCCCCCCACCCCCCGAGTTGCTTGGATCACGAAAGGGAGAGTTTGTCTCGGGATCACTGATCATTTCCAGAAATCCTCCAAATTCTTGGATCATCAGCAGCTGGTTCCACGGTGGCTACCTGTGGGGAATACCAAGTGCTTCCACGAGGGGAAAGAAGCGCATGAGAATGTTCGGCAAGAAAGCACAGGAACAGATAAGGGTTCAATGTACAGCTGAGCTTCTCGTCTTGGGACAACTAGGTATAGTCGTGGGTGGGTGTCCACAGAGGAAAAGTTCATCTTCTTTTACTCCCGCGAGCCTCGTGTGTGTGTGTGTGTGTGTGTGTGCGTGTGTGTGTGTGTGTGTCTGTGTCTGTGTCTGTGTCTGTGTCTGTGTCTGTGTGTCTGTGTGTGTCTGAGACTCAGGCCCCCAGGGCTGATCTGCTCATGCAATTCCATTTCCCCTCCCCCTCCCCCTCCCCCTCCCCCTCTTCCTCCTCCTCCTCCTCCTTCTATGTACTTCTTTCTGTCGAGGAGATGATTTCCAACTCAAATGCAGACCAAAAGATTTCTAGGTTCCCAAACTTCAGGGTTCCATGGATCAGGGTGTCCAAAATCTGCACAGCGCCTTCAATAACGGCCCTCTTTCTCAGCGCACACAAGTCAACCCCAGACCAAGGCACCCTAAGGGCAAAAACCCTCCAGGATTTCTCCCACCAGACCCCGAACATCAGCACACACACCCTCCCCCAGTTTCTATTTCGTATCGTGTGGGCTCAGGCAGACAACAAACACGTCCATCGTTCGATCATCTTCCTTTGGCGTGTTTCGTGAACGTTGCACCGGCCGAAGAAACCTAAGTGTGCAAAAGCTCATCCCCGTGTAAAAGGCTTTGGCTTCTCAGCGAAGGGGTCGAGCCAAGGGACCTAGGCCCCTCTGTCCACTTTTCACTGGGTTCACTGGCCTCACTGTTGTCCCAAGCGATGGCCGGTCAGATCTCTCACGGTCATTCTTCTTTTGGCCTTCTGGTTTTAGAGAGGGTTTTCAACTGGGGTAAAAAGGGCAGGCTTGTGTGGGGCCCTTTCATGGTGGGGAGGGGGTGGGGGGGGCCCCGTAGAGGTCCCTCCGATTCACCCAATCTCAGGCAGTGCCCTATTCAAAACGTTTGTTTCCGGGCTTCCCCGGTGGTGCAGTGGTTGAGAATCCGCCTGCCAATGCAGGGGCCACGGGTTCGTGCCCCGGTCCGGGAAGACCCCACATGTCGCGGAGCGGCTAGGCCCATGAGCCATGGCCACTGAGCCTGCGCATCCGGAGCCTGTGCTCCGCAACGGGAGAGGCCACGACAGTGAGAGGCCCGCGTACCACAAAAAAAAAAAAAAAAGAAAAGAAAAGAAAAGAAAAGAAAACAGAAAACGTTTGTTTCCGTCCCACCAAGAGCCCACCTTTGGAGAGATTCCCTGCCTTACACGTCCTCTCCGCTCCTCCTATTCATCCACCGTGATCCACCACCACCACCACCACCACCACCCCGCCGGCCGACCTGATCTGTTCACCCTGAAGCTGGCAAGCAGTAAGGGTGCTCGTGAAGCGAGGATCCGTTGGGATTGGCCAAGATGGCAAAGTGGCGGCGGGGGCGGCGGCGGCGGTGGGGCGGGGGGGGGGGTATGTGGAGGGGACTCGGAAAGTACGAGGTTACAGCTAACAGCTGCTGCTGGCAGATAGGTCTTTGAAACAGGCTGGTGGCGCCCTGGACTTTGATACCGTCCGTTCTGACCATTCCTGTTCTCCGTGAGAAGGGTGTTGGGCCCAGGATCGGCCACCCCAAAACGGGCCTCCGTGGCACATTGACGATTTTGAGCGAAGGGGGACTCCAGAAGCAGCCACGTTTGTCCGAGGGACACTGGGATTCTCCTCTGTGTCTCCCTGAAAGCGAGACATCCATCTCTCGGCTGAAAGGTGCACTCCCTGCCTCCGGAGGTAGGAGGCCGCCGCCGCGATCGGCAAATTAGGGCATTCGGGCCCGAGAAACCTTCGGAGACAAACACTGCGGACCACCGCAAACCCGAGCTCTGTTTAGCTTCTTCCTTCGCTCGCTCGTTCGCTCACGGCACACCCCAAAACCTAAGTCTCTCGGTCCGGTTCCCTGTCTGTCTCACCCATGTACCGTTCGTTCCTCGGTCTGAGCAGGAGAGACGCCGCCCGCTTCAGCCACTTCTCAGCCCTCGAATGAAAGGAAAGGTCACCCCGCTCCCCCCACACACCTTCGTCTCTCCGCGCCTTGGGCCCATGTTACTTTATTTTTATTTTTATTTTTTTGCATTACACGGGCCTCTCACTCTTGTGGCCTCTCCCGTCGCGGAGCACAGGCTCCGGACACGCAGGCTCAGCGGCCACGGCTCACGGGCCTAGCTGCTCCGCGGCACGTGGGATCCTCCCGGACCGGGGCACAAACCTGTGTCCCCTGCATCGGCAGGCGGACTCTCGACCACTGCGCCACCAGGGAAGCCCATCGGGCCCATTTTAGAATGAGTCCAGCCACAGGAACTCAAGAGGGGTAGAGGGGGAGATCTCCCCCTCCCCCAAACAGGAAGGCACCTGGAACCCCGTTCCCACCGGCCACCCGGCTCCACTTTGGGTGCGTGAATCCTAGTTTGCCTCCTCCGGATCTTTAAATGATCTTCCACGTGTTATAACAGACTCACAAGGAGAGAAGCTTACGCATGTATTTCTTCTGAGTTTCATGCGACACGGGGAGCCCTCCTAAGAAAACAAAGAAAGACCCAGAGAAGCGTCCGAACCTAACATCTCTTCTGTTGGATCTGAGCAAAGAGAGGCAATCTGAAAAAGCAACTATACTCTGGCGGGGGTGCGGAGTGTGTGTGTGTGTGTGGGGGGGGGGGGGGGGTGTGAGTGGGGGTGGGTGAGGGGGGGGGTGGGTGGGTGGGGGGCGCGGGCGATGCCAAAGGAGGATGAGAACTCTTAGAAATTCTTAGGCATAGAAAATTAAGACGGATCCGGGCCCGCGCCTCTCCTTTTCTCGTGCGTTGGGAAGATCATTTGGCTCTCGCCGGCTGGGATGTCATCTCCCCACGAACCATCAGGCGAGCTGTGGGGCGGAAAGAGGGAGAGCAGGGTTCAGAAGAACGTGGAGAAGATGGACGCTAGATGCCCAGAGTCCACGTCCCCCGCCCCCCCCCCCCCCCCGGGAGCAAGGATCTCTTCTTCGTGGGCACACGATCTTCCACCACGACCTCCGGACCGTGGTGCCAAGTCACGCCCACGCGAAGACAGGGCTCACCCAGGGATATGGGCTTGTGCCACAGAAAGGGAGACAGCAGGGAAGTCACCGAGCTTAAGGTATCTGACTCTCGTCGGGTCCTCGACAGGCGGAGGGACACATCTTTCCGACACGGTCGGGGCCGGCTTAGAGAACCGCTGCCGACGACCGCACCGCGAAGGAAGATGTCTCTGCGGTCTCGACAGAAGATCCAGTAGGTTTCCCAAGTGGCGGAGCTAGGAATCGATCGGCCAGGCAGGCGTGTCCAATCTTCAACTTTGGGAAGACACGCGGACTTTTACCCCCCCTTTTCGGCGGGGAGCCTGTAGAAGATCAGGCCGGGAGGAAGGACACAGTCTGTCAGTCGTTGCACGTGATGTTAACGTCCAGGCCAGGAGGAGCCATGCCAGGACTGACTCCACAAAAGGGAGAAGGTGACCAGTTGCCTTTTGAGGACCATGGCTCTCTACGCGGCACGGAAACCAAGGGAGCAGGGGCCAGGGTAGAGGCCGGCAGGGTCGTCAGAGGCCCAGCCAGGACAGAGACCGGTGAGGTGCGAGCCTGAACGAAGGCAGTAGAGGGGAGAGGGAGAGAGGGGATGGAGCAGGACCTATTTCGGTCCCGGAATCGGCAGAACCTGGTATCCCGGCGTGAGTCTTTAGAAACACCGTCCAACTCCACTCCACGGGCAAAATACAAGGTAGAGGGCGGAGCTTTCTGCACCCAGGATCCTCCCGAGACCCAGGCGAGAAGGGCCCTTCCCACGGATGGGCTCCACATCCCACCAGGGTCGGTCGGTCGGTCGGCAGGTCACCAAGACACAAAGAAGCACATTCTTTCTTTCGAGAAGCTCTGTCCCCAGGACCTGGCACTCAGCACACTGGTGATCTGCCAACCAGAACCCTTAAACACCTCCTCAGGTTCCAGGGGAAGGCTTTGCTCACCTCTTTTCGGCCCTACCTCTGTCCTCAAAACTAAAGGTAAAAGAACACACGAACACACACACACACACACACACACACACACACACACACACACACACACACACCCACCAAAGGTAATGGAGTCCGAATACCACGAAGGCTCTCAGGTTGTGCTAGGGCCGTTGCCCAACAGCACTGTGAAGTGTGTGTCTGTGGGGGGGCGGTGGGGGTGATGTGTGTGGGTGTGTGGGGGTGTGGGTGTGTGTGTGGGTGTGTGTGTGTGTGCGTGTGCGTGTGACTCATAGGTGGATATTTTCCATAGGTGTGCACTATGGCACTGCAGGATCTGTGGTCGGTTGCTGAGTCCCCGGAGGTGGAAGCGCAGATACAGGGCCCTGAGTGTGAAGTTATCCATGGACGCTCACAGCGCGTGGGGTCGGGGTCGGCAGCCGTAACCCTCCATGTTGGTGGTTCAACGGTCAACTCTACTTTATAGATCAGAGAGGATAACGTCACGCGTTCACTGTTAATAACTTTTCCAAATAGTCTTTATCTTTTCAAAAGGAAGACATCATTTAATCCATTTCACAAGATGATACTGGGAACCTACTGCCCCAGCACGTGAATTATCCCTACAGAACACAAGATCCCTGAGAAGGAAGAGCCCTGAGCACTGAGATACCATGAAGGTAGGCTTTTAGATGATATTCTCTGCTTCTGCAGCTCGAGGTAAAACATGGGATGACTGGCTCTACCTATCCCATTCCAGTCTGTCAAACGCGAGCCCCCATGGCACGTCTCACCAGTGGTCGGTCCACGATAACTCCATCCATAGGAATTCTTGGCAGTTTTATGTTCAGGATCATTTCTTTTCCTGCCATTGATTGAAAACTCCCTGGACCCTGTTAGCAGCTACAGATTCAATGAGTCCAGTACTTCATAGGTTTTGTCATGTATTTAGAAGGGGAATCACCATCAAGTTGCTGAAATGAGGACTAAGTGTCTTTCAGATATGGAGATGGAAATAAATGGTGCTCTGCAGGGTGTGCGATGACAGGCACCCAGGATTCCTTCACCCAGCCCTCCCTTTGCTCCCTCATAGGTTCCTGGGAAATCCAAACACACACACACGCGCACACACACACACACACACACACACACACACACACACACACACGGGGGGGGGGGAGAGAGAGAGAGAGAGAGAGAGAGAGAGAGAGAGAGAGAGAGAGAGCTCTGGGTGTGCTATTTGCTCTCCATGATTTCACGTGCCTCTTGGGCATGGCTGACAGAGATAGATGGACATGAAGCAGCAGGACAGCAAGCTGGCATCTCGGCCGGCCTACAGAAGTTTCCCAAGTGAAATATCAACAGCAGGGCAGGGACGCCCACGTGACGTGGGAGAGAAGGGGGGTGGGGGGGGCGGCCCGCTGACCGACGTCGGTTCAGGTTTCCCGTCCCCCTCCGGCCGAGAACCTGCCTTCCGCTTCCTGCCCTCAAGTATGTGAGAGGAGCGTGTTTCTTTCCAATAAATACCGACACATCATTTCAGTCTGTTTGTGTGTTTGTTTTTGCTTGTTCTTTTTCTGGACGAGGCCAAAGAGCCCTTCCAGTGGAGGTGTGTGTACAAAGGAGGATCTGACAGAATGGGAGGGTGCGGGTCAGTCCATGTGCGAAGAAATCCAGAGAATCTGTCATAGCTGAGACTCGGGCCTTTTGCAGAAATAGGCCAAGAGAGTTCGGATTTGATGATTCACTGCCACATAGTCATCACAGCAGTTTCCTGGAAGGGATTGTGTTACAGGAGGCGGCGTGGCCCTCAGCCCTCAGGCCTCAACCCGGCAGGCAGGCAGGCAGGCAGCGGCTATTGTCTGTTGGTCCCGCCCCCACCCCCACCCCCACCCCCGTTCCTTCTCCAGAGCTCCTTCCTAAGTCCCCTTGGACTGACCTTTGCCAGGAGCGGGGGAGGGGAGGTCCGGACGATTCATTCCGCAGGGCCTCGTTCAATCGCTCGATTCAAATGCAGAAAGCTCTCCGGTCAGGTCGGAGCCTTTGACTTTGCCTCGAGCTTCTCTTTAATGAATGGCTTTTTCTCTTTTCTTTCCCCAATTTCGCCACCCTCAGGCTGCCCCCTCCAAACTGCAGGGAGGGAAGGAGGGAGAGAGGAGGTGACGGGAGGAGGACGTGTGAGAAACAGGCCTTTTCTCCAGGCAAAAGGTGTCCCCTCCTTTTCCTGACCCTGGAAACCCCACTACACCATTTGAGAATCATGGACATGTGTGGAAGCAGATGTCTTCACTTGAGATCTTCCTCCGCAGGAGGACAGAAAGGAGGGCCAGTGTGTCCCTCTTGTGCTGGCCGGTTCTTGTCACTTGAATTCAAAATAATCAATAGAGCATGGAGGCACATTTTGGGGCGGCCTACTCTGGGAGCTCAACAGTTCCCTCCTCTGAAAGTTCCTTGGAACATATTAAAGCTGAGCTGGTGACTCGTGTGTGTGTGTGTGTGTGTGTGTGTGTGTGTGTGTGTGTGTGAAGGAGATTTCTAGATGTCAGGGTCGAAGTAACTTTAGAAGTTTGAAATACCTCTGATGATGTCGTCGGGTGTTTGGTTCAAATTTCGGAGTGGCTCTCACAGAAACAGGCACGAGGATTCTTTCCATAGGAGCCGTTGTGGCCGTTTCTCTAAGGTTTTCATCAAGTTCTCTAGCTTCCGTCTGCAGGGCTTCAGGCAAAAGGCCGTTTTAGGCCTCAGTGATGCCAAGCCAAAAGGGTGGGAGAAAATGGCCAACATTCATGGAGAGAGTCGTAGCCAGAGATTGAAGGGAACTCACAAAACTTCGGGATGCAGTCCCGTTTTCAGGTTAAGAACAACACCCTAAGGGAAACGAGTAGCACCAGAATTTCATATCCAGAAGTGTGTATCCCTGTCTCATGGAAACATAATTTTGGCCTCCAGGTAACGTATGCAAATAGCTGTATCGCCAAGGAAATAAGAAGCCTCACTGAGAGTTTCTGAATTAAGGAAGGTAAGGAGAAAAAGATCAGTGATTCCATCCTGCTGACAGAGGTATAAGTTACCAAATGGATATCCATCTTTAAAAATAAAAAAAGAAACTTGGGTTTTCCTTGTTTGTTTCTGTTTCCCTTGTATGTGGAAAACAAAAGATTTAACCATCAGTCCTAATCCCACTCCCTCTCTTTTTTTTTTTCCAGATTTTTTTTAAAAATATTTGAAATATAATTCATTTACAATGTCGTGTTAGTTTCAGGTATACGGCACAGTGATTCAGTTCTCTCTCTCTCTCCCTCCCTCCCTCTCTCATATATATATATATATATATATATATATATATATATATGTATGTATGTATATATATATATATATATATATATATATATATATATATATATATAGAGAGAGAGAGAGAGAGAGAGAGAGAGAGAGAGAGAGGGAGAGAGAGAGAGGGAGAGAGAGACACGGAGACGGAGACAGAGAGACAGAGAGACAGAGATTTTTATAAATCTCTATCTATCTATCTATCTATCTATCTATCTATCTATCTATCTATATCTACACATATATATTTTAGCGGCTTCCCCGGTGGCGCAGTGGTTGAGAGTCCGCCTGCCGATGCAGGGGACACGGGTTCGTGCCCCGGTCCGGGAAAATCCCACATGCCGCGGAGCAGCTAGGCCCGTGAGCCTGTGCGTCCGGAGCCTGTGCTCCACAACGGGAGAGGCCACAACAGTGAGAGACCCGCATACCGCAATATAAATAAATGAATGAATGGATGAATAAATAAATAAATAAATAATTTTGAAAAGATTCTTTTTCAGATTCTTTTCTCTCATAGGTTATTACAAAGTATTGAGTAGAGTATCCTGTGCTCTATAGTAGGAGATGCTTGTTGATTCCCTATTTTATGTACAGTAATGTGTATATGTTCATCCCACCCAACCCCCTAAGTATCCCCCGCTTCCCCAGTCAGTCCCATTTTACACAAGTAGTCATACACATCCTCCTCCTCCTCCTCCTCCTCCTCCTCCTCCTCCTCCTCCTCCTCCTCCTCCTCAGGTCACTCAACCCCATGGAAGTCATTCTTGCTCTTCTTGGAGTCCAGTTTTTCCATCGGTTCTGCCGGCCCTGCCTGATGATTGAGCGTGACTGGACGAGTGCCGGTTCCAAAAAAGTTTTCAAGAGCTTCTGTGAAGAACTGTAGGATTTGCCCAGTGAAAGGGGTGCCTCGATCTGATCACCCGGAAGCCTGTGGAAGGCAGACCCCAGGCGGCAAGCACATTTCGTTTCTTTAACAGTCTCTGTGCCACGGTGAGGACATCAGGCTTGCGGTGAGGGAAGACCTCAACCCACACGGAAAACATAGCCACGGTCACAAGAATGTTTGGATGACCCCTACGAAGTGGCAGTGGAGGGCTTCCCCGGTGGCGCAGTGGTTGAGGATCCGCCCGCCGATGCAGGGGACACGGGTTCGTGCCCCGGTCCGGGAAGATCCCACACGCCGCGTGGCGGCCGGGCCCGTGAGCCATGGCCGCGGAGCCTGTGCTCCGCCACGGGAGAGGCCACAACAGTGAGAGGCCCGCATCCCACAAAAAATAAATAAATAAATAAATAAATAAATAAGTGGCAGTGGAATGAAGTCCAGTGGCTGGGGGTCCGAGGATCCAGAGAGAGGAGGTTTTCTTTCCAGAGAGAAAAACGTTCCCCCCCACCCCCACCCCCACCCCCCAGGGTTACAAGCACGAGAGGTCAGACGTCGCCGTTCCCGTTGCCGGTAGACCGTAGAAAATCTTCCTGCCCACGTCTATTGACAATCGGACTCCTCTTCAAGACACCGTGGGATGGGCGGGTGAAGGAATGCAAGGGGAGGGGCAGGGGGGAGGTTGGCCAGGGAGCAACCGGCTGGGCCGCCGTCTCGTCTCGTCTCGTCTCGTCTCGTCTCGTCTCATCTCGTCTCGTCTCGTCTCGTCTCGTCTCCCGTCTGCCATAGCCCCGACCGGATGCTGAAAGGACAGAATGGACTTGCTCCACCCACGTGTGCCCCGCCACCCCCACCATCTTTCAACGGGCTGTTGTTGCCGCCTCGGCGTGAAAGTCGGTTAGAACATCTCCGTGATACTGGGTACAGTCCCTTTCGTGTGAGCCTCCATTTTGACGACGACAGACAGCCCTTTATGCCAGGGCAGAGAAGACTTCCGGGAAGAAAGATCCCATCATTTCTGGAACCGTTAGAACACATCGGTGTACAGACACAAGCCAAAGAAGACTTCACGTCGTTCCTTCCTCTTTGGACAACGCTTCCCGTGTCATCGAACCTCCCCAAGAAACTTAGTCAGTTTCATCTCTCTCATTTCTCAGGAGAGAGAACACATTTTTTGAGCTACTTGGAGGGCCCTCTCCTCCTGGATCCTATCTCTAAGTCCAAAGGACTTCATCGGTCCTTCAATTTGGGGGCAAGTGTGTCCAAAATATCCAAAAGATTGTAAGGCACTTCATCAGATGATAGGTCACCGTGAAACAGTGCTTCCTTAGGCACGTCACCAGCATCCCAAGGAAAGACTTGCTAGGCAGAGAGAGAAGCTTCTTTTTCAGTTCTGAGCCAGACCTGGTTCTTTGACTATCGAGAGGACTAAGTCGATGTGAGTCCTCCGAGACCTGATAAAGGCAGCCTAGAAAATAAGTGATGACTTTTGACAAAGACATAAGCTTTTCTCTCTCTCTCTCTCTCTCTCTCTCTCTCTCTCTCTCTCTCTCTCTCTCTCTCTCTCTCTCTCTCTCTCTTTCTTCCTTCTTTCCTTCCTTCCGTCCTTCCTTCCTTCCGTCCTTCCGTCCTTCCGTCCTTCCTTTCTTTTCCTTCCTTCCTTCCTTTCTTTCTTTCTTTCTTTCTTTCTTTCTTTCTTTCTTTCTTTCTTTCTTTCTTTCTTTCTTTCTTTCTTTCTTTCTTTCCCTCCTTAAAGATAAAGGAAAAGATCCTTTCCTAATCTAATCTAATCTCTCATGATGGACAGAGCAGACCGATAGAAGAAAAACCCAAACCCTAAACCCAAACCTGGTCCTTTGAACAGAGAGAGGCAACTAAATCTTAATTTGGCACTGGTTTCAATGTTGATGTGAAAAGTCATTTCTGTCTTTGTATCCATCCTCATCCAGTCCTGACCACAGATCTGATTCCTTTCGAAAGCCTCTTTTCTTCACACGCCTTTTCCAATCGTCTGTGCCCATTTTTAGCTTGTCCCTTGATTTCTTTCTTTCCCATTGAGAAATGACTACCTTTAGGACTAAAACCTCTCGCTCCTTCCCCCAAACCTCATCTCCATACTTCCTAATTTGCCTCCACCCGCGCGCCCCCCCACCCCCCCACCCCCCGGAAAAAAAAAAAAAAAAAAAAAAAAGTCCTCTTCCTCCCATGAGGATGGCGACATCAGGTTCAGGTCCTTAAAGAAGGACCACACACGTTCCTTCTTTACAATGCTTCGTCCTTGGACACTGTCTTTTTTCTTTTCTTTCTTTTTTTTTTTTTTTTTTCCTTCAGTGAAAGTAAGGAAGCCAACCGCAGTGAGCAGCGTGAACATGGAATACTGTGTAGAAGTCAAGGCTCCTACCTAGTACAGTCTTTCCCTAAAGCACAAGATCTAGCTAGGCGTGGAACCGAACATGCTCAGTCTCTCCTCCGTAAAAGGTCCAAAGAAGGGAGACCCTCAGACTTGTGGAGCCATGAACGTTTCAGTATTTTATCTTATGTGGCGATGATGTAGACACTCGCTGAGATTTCACCCTGTCATGGCACTTAGCCAAGCTGTAAGCCCAGAGATGACCAGAGATGCTGGAAAATCTTGAAGTCGGCCTACAGAAAACAAGCACTGGGGGGAAAGTTCCCCTTAAACATTCTTATCTCGTCCACACCTATGTCCTCTGTTTGTCATGAGCAATCCTACTTAGATGATTCGTGAACATTTCAGGAGACACGAAAGCAGTTCAGTTCAGTTCGTCGTGATCCCTACACCTCCCGCCCGCCCCCCTCCCCTTTCACGTGAGAGATTTTCTTCCTGATTTCAGAGGGGAGAAGTAAAGGAGAGTCAGAGCGTCCCTCTCGCGGTGTGGTGTTGTCACTCTAATTCCAAAACATCCGTACGCCACGGAGGCACATTTGGGGGCGTCCTACTCAGGGCCCCAAGACTTTCAGAGTCAAACCTAAGGAGGATGTAAATGTACTTCACGCCACCGAACCCGAACCGGTGAGGTGAACCCGGTGGCTTCCTAGGAGATGACGTGTCATCGGCCCACCAGTTTAAAACACAGAACCAAACACCCTCTCCCCGACGACTCGGAGCAAGTGAGTCCGTGGGTGTGTCGGAGAGGGTCCTCTGCTCCAGCTGGGTCCATAAGCACTGCACACGAGAGTAGGTAGGTAGGTGTTCACGGTGCCCTTGGGAAGGAAAGGCGGGGAGAATTTTATTTCGAAAAGCTTATCTCCTCACAGCATTGACACTACGAACGATGATGCAACTTCATCGGGGGGTGGGCGGGGGCGGTGAAGGAAGGCCAGGGAGCCCGGCCACATAGAAGAGCCACGGAGAGCGTCTGTGACCGCAAGGATGTCCACGTACCGGTGACTCCTCTCAGTTGGGGCGGGGAAGGGGGGCGCGAGATTCCCGTGTGTACGTCCGCATCGATCAGTCGTGGGAGAGGGAGGAAAAACGATGTTCCCTCCACGATCCTTCTGAGTTGTCGCCTGAGAAGTTCCTGTCCCCAAGAGACAGCTCGAGAAGAGAGCAACCCACGGCCGGGGGACGCGTGCACTGTGCCCCCCCCCCCCACCACCACCACCACCACCACCACACACACACACGCACACACACACGCAGGAGAAGCCCAAGCCAGAATTCACTGACTCGAAACGAAACGGCGGGCTCTGAGCTTGAGCTTGAGCTTGAGCTTGAGCTTCTGGAGGAGGAAGATTTTGGTCCTCCTTTCAGGTCAGGAAGAAGAGGGAGGGAGAGGCGGGGAGGCAGAGCGGCAGAGCGTCCCGGTAGCCCACCCGTCGCGTCCGAAGCGCCTGAAATTCCAACTCACGTGTGTGCCAAAGCGGTCCATCTCGGGGTGCCCCATCCCGGTTCCCTCCCCGCACGGAGAGCAATGTTCCGTCCCGATTCACTGAAAAGCTCCCAAAGGGCCTTGGTGTGAGTCAGTGGACCTAGGCCCATCCTGCCTCCTCTTCAAATCATTTCTATCCATACAGAAGAAAAGACACCATCGCCACCCGCCACGGCCCGCCAGAGGCAACGCGGCTATCCCCTTCAGCAGCGCAGCTATCCCCGGGGAAGGGGGATTCCGTAGCATGCGAACATCAGTCCAACATCGCTTCCGGCTTCCTGACTTCTCGTGGAAAATGAGGATGCCACATGACCGACCGGGGATGGGGGGGGGGGAGTGGGGATGGGTGAGGGAGAGGGAGAGAGAAAGAGAGGAAGGGAGAAAGGGAGGGGAGGAAGGCGGGCAGGGGGAGAGAGACGAGAGAGAGAGAGAGAGAGAGAGAGAGAGAGAGAGAGAGAGAGAGAGAGAGAGAGGGGGGGGGGGGGGGAGGGAGGGAGGAGGGAGGAGGGAGGGAGGGAGGGAGGAGTGGGGGTGGGGGGGGGAGGGAGGGAGGAGGGAGGAGGGAGGGAGGAGGGAGGAGGGAGGGGGAGGGAGAGGGAGGGAGGGAGGGAGGGAGGGAGGGAGGGAGGGAGGGAGGGAGAGAGAAAGAGAGAAAGAGAGGAGGGGGGCAGGAAAGAGAGAAAGAGTGGGAGGAAGAGCAGGGGTGGGGGGCTGGGAGAGCCAGAGAAAGAGAGAGAGAAAGACAGAGAGCGAGTGACAGAGACAGAGACAGATAGAGGCCGAGAGCCAGCGACTGGGAGCCAGGTAAAGGACACTGTGCTTGGGTATCTTCTGAGTGTTTGCACGTGTTTTCTGAGCTGTGGAGATCAAATCAGTGCCATGAGAAGAAGGGAGTCTGCCAGCCCCA
>NW_026711569.1:0-22500 GCF_026419965.1 Kogia breviceps | reverse complement strand
CGGCGGCCGGCCCGCGACGGCTGGCCGGGGGACCCGACGACCCGGCGCTCGGGGCGAGCGCGTCGGGGCGGGGCGCGGCGGGGGGGGACGGAGGGCGGTCCCCCACCTCACCCAACACGCCACGACGTCGGCGGACGGGCGGACGGGCGGCGGCGGCGGCCCACGGAGCGGGGTCGCGGCAGGCCCGGGAGGCGAAACACACCGGGACGCGGCCCGGGGGTCGGCAGACGCGACGGACGAGGCAGAGCGACGGAAGGGAGAGAGGGCCGACGGGGCGCGGCTGGCTCGCCCGCCGTCGCGGAGACGCGACGACGACGTCACAGAAGCCGTGGGCGGGAGGGGGCGCGGCCGCACGCCGCCGCGGGGGTGCCCGGTCCTAAGGGCCCGGACGCGAGTCGGCCACCGGGGCACGACACGGGGTCTCACCGCCAGAGGCCTCCAGCGCAGGGGCGGTCCCGCGGCACCCAGGACACCGACTGGCCTTTCCTCGGCCCCACCACGGGTTCCCCCTCGCGGGGCTCGCGACCTCCCCCCGCCAAACACCCACGAGCCGCGGCCTGCCCGCGACAACACTCTTCCCGCGCGCGCACCGGTCCGCCCCACCTCGCGGGCCCCCCACCACACACACACACCTCCGCTGCCGCGCCCAACTTCTCCGCCTCGGGAACCGTGAGCTCTCCACCCGGGGACGCCGCCCGCCGGCCGAGGCGGCCGTGGCGGGGGGGGGCGACACCCTCACGTGGGCGAGGACGGCTCGGTCCCAGACGGTGGAAGGGGGACGCGGTGCGGCCGGGTGGGGTGGGGTGGGCCGGGGGCGGGGGCGGCGTCGACGGCGACGGCGACGGGGAGGGGGCGGCACGCGCACACGGCGAGGGCCGCGGGGCAGGGGCGCGGGGCGCCCGCCCAGGGAGGGAAAGTGCCGAGGCACGACCGGGCCACCAGGAAAACAAGCGCGGGGTCCCACCGCCACACACACGAGGGCGGTCCCACGACGCCTGAGACGCCGGCCGGCCCCAGCCACCCCGGGGCCTCCCACGACCCGGCCCCGCCGCCAGGCCCCGCGTGCGACGGTCCCCCCGCGTACCGCGGAGGGACCCCGTCCGTCCAACCGAGCTCAAACCCCTCCGTCCTCGCCAGATCCGCCGTCGTCCGAGTCCGACCCCCGGGGCCCGCGCCCCGGGTGAACGCCCCCGAGCGAGGCGGCCCGCACCGTGCCCGCAACACCGCCACCGGCTGCCGACTCGCGGCGAGGGCAGGCGCGACGGGCTCCTCGCGGCTGCGGGACTAGGGAGTCGTCGGGACGCCCGGGCGTCCCCGCCCGCCCCCCTCGGCCTCGCCACCGAGAGGGGGGTGTCTCACCGCACGCGCACGCACACGCACGCGCACGCGCGGCCCCGCGCCGGACGCCCGGCCTTGGCGGGACCCTCCCCCGACTCAGAGGGGGGAGGCGCGGGCCGCGGTAGGCAAAGAGCGGCGCCCGGCCCCACCGCGGGGCCGGCGCAGAGAACCCTCCCGCCGCGAAGGCGAGGGGCTCCGCCCACGTGCTCTGGCAGTCGCCAACACCGTGGCCACTGCACGCGCGGGAGGGGCAGCGGCTGGGGGGTCCGGTACCCCAAGGCTCCCTCTCGGATCGCTAGAGAAGGTTTCCTCACCGAGGGGGCGTCGTCCCCCCAACCCATCGTCTCCCCTTCGGGCCCGCCCACGGAGGCGCTCCACGAGCCGCCAAAGTCCACGACTGGGCGGGGTTTGGGAGAGGGGTCTGCGGTATGGGTAAGCACGAGGCCCAGAGGAGCGTTCGCGGCCACAGCCGGGGGCACAACCTCCGCCGCCCCCAGGCCCGTCCATCGGGGGCCCCGAGAGGAGGGAGCACGCCCGAGAGGGGCGGAAAGACCCCCTTCTCTCACAGGCCCCGGCCCAACGCGCTCGCCACCCACGCCCGCGTGCGACCCCCTCCCCCCCGACCGCCACAAACACACACACGTGGGGGGGAGGGTGGGCACACGCGGACGCTCGCCTGGCCCGAGTCAGTCCCCCCCGTGCCACAGCAACACCGTGGGAGGACGACCGCGACGAGGCGGCCCCTGTTTCCCCCAACCGAGGGAGGGAAAACAGAGGCACGCCTCCCTTACCGTCTCGACCCCCCCAAGAGAGCCACTCACGGGACGCACCACCGCGGCGGCGGGGACC
This sequence comes from Kogia breviceps, assembly GCF_026419965.1. Taxonomy (NCBI): domain Eukaryota; kingdom Metazoa; phylum Chordata; class Mammalia; order Artiodactyla; family Physeteridae; genus Kogia; species Kogia breviceps. Next base: position 20,313 of record NW_026711569.1, on the reverse strand, counting down.
CCGAGGAGCACGCTGGGAGAAGGGAACGACACCACCGCTCGGCCTCGGGCACCTGAGGGACGACCTGGAGCGCTCCAGGGGCACCACAGAGGATCGAACGAGGCACGCTCACGCGCCGGCAGGGGCGCGCGGCACAGCGGCGGGACGGCACCCCCCCACCAACGCGGGGAGGACCGCCCACGGGGGCAACACGCCAAGGAGGCGAAGCGAGAGCGTCTGCTGCGTCCGAGGACCACGGCCCCGCCACCCACGCCGTGAGGCAGGGGGCGGGAGGCCGAAGGTCAGGGCCGGGGACCACCACCCCTGCCCTTCCCCACACCCCTCGACAGGCCGGGAGAGCGTGAGGAGAGAGGCGGGGAGGCCCGCGGACAGAACGAGAAGAGCGGTCCCGTTCGCCAAGAACGTCCGTCCCTCGTCTGGCGCGACCTTAAGGCCCGGCCCAGGAGAGCGCGACATCACCACATCGATCAGTCATGCCAGAGAGCCAGGGACCACCAGGCCCCGAAGGGGAGGGGCACGCACAGCGAGGACCATCACCAGAGGAGCCTGCTTCGGCCTCACCGGCGGCACCCCAAACCCCCTCTTTCTTTTTTTTTTTTTTTCTCTCAGGCAAAAGTGGCCGACGACCCCGCGAGTGAGGAGAACGCCTGACACGTGGCACGGAGCCTGCGGGGTGGGGTCGTCGTCTCAGCCACCACCGGGTGCCTGCGGCGGGGAGGGGAGTCACACGGGGTAGAAGACCCAACGCCCCGCCGCCCCGCCGCCCCGCCGCCCTCGGGTGAGCCAGAGACCGGAGGCGGCACCGCGGGTCGGGTCAGCCGGACGCACACACGAGAGCCGGCGCGCAGGCCCAGGCGGGCGGCTCAAGTGGCGAGGGTCGGCTCGGCCACCAGACGGCGATCCAAAGCCCAGAACCCTGCGCGCGTCCAGACTCCCAAAGTCCTCAGCGACAGACGCCAGAGAAGACCGTGTCAGCACCTATCTGGTGGCAAAAAAGGCCCATTTCGGGCGAAAAAAATCACGGCGCCCGGCAGCGGGGCCCACGCACGCGTCGCAGGGGGGGTCACCGGGACCTCGGTCCGGCCGCCTGTCCCCAACACTTCCCCATCCACACCAGCCCCGGAGCTCTCGGGGCCATCTGGTCGACCCGAGGAGCTTGGGGGGAGTGGGGGGGGTGGGGGGGTGGGGGGGAGGGGGGGGTGGGGGGGAGGGGGGGGCGGGCCAAGCGGGGCGGGCAAACGTGGGAGAGGGCCGCGAGCCGGGTCGCCCTCCCCGGTTCACCCGCACGGGCAGGTACCGGTCCCTCCGAGTCTCCGGGCCAAGACTTGGTGAAAGGAAAAGAAATATCTCACTCGGCCGTCTCCGACGAGCGGGCCCCACGGGGGACCGCGCCCGGGCCCGGGCCGCCCTATCCGGGCCACCCAGGACGGCTCGGGCGGGCCGGTCCCCACCCCCACCCCGGCCGGGACTCGCGGCGGGTGGAGGAGAGGGGGCGGGGGAGGGAGGGTGAGAAAAAACTCAAAGTCCGCCGACCAGGACCCCCCGTGGGCACGCTGAAGGGCCGGGTGCGCCCTCCCCGGCCACCCGCGCGAGCAAGGCCCGGTCCGTCCACGTCCACGGACCCAGGGGCACTTGGAAACATTTTGCCCCGGGAGGCGCCTCCCAGGCGACCAGAGCCCACGAGGGAGGGACCGCACCCGGGCCCGGGCCCGGGCCCGGGCCCGGGCCGGTCTCTCCGGGTCACCCCTCGCGGCCCAGGCCGGTCCCCACCTCCCGAGTCCGACTCGGCCAAACATCGGTGAGAAAGAATCCGACCACCGGGAGGGGCCCCACGCGCGCCCGCCACCGAGCCCGTCGCGCCCGCCACCGGCCTAACCTAAACGCACGGGCCCGGGCCGGTCCCCCACCTTCCGGAGCGGGGCGCTGTGGGGACCGCGGAAGAGAGGAAGGGAGGGTGGGGGGGTCGGGGAATGAACGCTCCAAAGGGTGAGCCAGGAGAAAGCCCGACCGACCGCCCATCCGCAGGCGCTCCGGAGGGCGCGGAAGACCCTCTCCCTTCCCACCGCGGCGGCCCGGCCCAGGTCGTGTCGGGTGGCCGGGTCGGTCCCCGCGGCCGGAGGGGAGCGGACGGATGCTGGTCGACCGGGCCAGGCGGTCCCCCGGAGCGGCTCGAGAGCGCGGCGACGGTCACACCCTCATAGACCTGCACGCCCAATCTCAAGCGACAGCAGGAGGCGCCCACGCCTGGGCGCCACCGGGACAGTGGCCACCAGCGTCGCCTGGCTGCCGGAACTCTGCCTCGGGCCCGGCGGCCGACTCACAGCCCTCACGAAGGTCGCCGAAGCTCCAGAGACAAGGGACAATATAAAAGCGGCCGCCAGGTGGCTCCCGACAACCGGCTCCAACGTCCCCGGGCCGGATCCCTGTCGCCGGCCGGCCACCGAGGACGCGGCGGCAGCGCCGGGCCGCCCAAACGCCCGAGCTCAGCCCGGGACGAGGCGGCGGGCGTCTGGCGCGGCGGCCCCGTGTCGTCCATCTCGGAGCTAGCTCCCCGGTCGGCACGACACGACACGGTGCGACCCGGGCAGCAGACGGGGGTGGGGGGGTGGGGGGCGGGGGAAGCCGGGGAGATGTCGCCGGGAGGCTGTCTCGGAGGAGACGCGCTCCCCAACGCGATTCCTGGGCGGGGGGGAAATCCCGCGGAGACGCCGGCGGGGCCCGGGGCGCCCGGCACGGGTTGCCCAGAGGGGCACGAGCAAGATCCCCGGCTGCCCGGACGGGGGGGAGGGAGGGAGGGAGGGAGGGAAGGAGGGAGGGACGGATGGAGGGACGGAGGGACGGAGGGACGGATGTAAGGACGGAGGGACGGACGGAGGGAGGGAGGGAGGGAGAGAGAGAGGGACGGAAGTCGGGGACTGGCAAACCGAAACCAGGCAAGCGCTCAGGGAACAACGCAGGAATTCGTCCAAAGACAACACATCGGTGCTGCGAGGGTGGGGAAAATGCACTTGCGGTCACGAGAACATGGATTTCATAACGGACTGACCACGATCCATCACGGGCCGGGCGGGGGTGGGGGGGGTGGGGGCGGGTGAGGCGGGGGTTGGGGGAATGCGGGCGGCTGGGGGGGAGGGGGCGAGGGTGGAGTCAATAGCCATCCACTAAAGAAACTGAGTTCCGGTACGTCGACACAAGGCAACACTCTGAGTGCGAGTGTGTGTGAGCGTGTGTGTGCGTGTGCGTGCGTGCGTGTGTGTGTGGAGTGCGGTGAGTACTGACAGCGAACCGTAGTCCCACCAGGACCACACCAAACCATACCAACCAAGAAGTCAAGCTGTAGAACTTCTCTGGCCTTTAAAACAAAGAGAAAAGCGTGCACGTATCGCATACGTACACACATTACGTACGCTTGTGGCATACGTATACGTGGACGTGGACGTATAAAGGCCTAGGACAAGCCCAAGCACATCCCGTCAGGGGAGCCTATCCAAAACAGACCAAGACCTCACACAATTCAGCCTCCAGAAAACAAGCGACCCAGTGAGAAAAGTGGGCAGGAGGCCAGAACAGAACATTTTCATTAGAGAAAAAAAAGAAGAAGAGAAAAAAAGAAAAAAAGAAAAAAGAAAGAAAGAAAGAACACAACTTTCTTAGTAAAAACCAAACAAACAAAACACAACAACAAAACAAACAGAAATAAAACAGAAAACCTCTTTTAGTGAAAGAATTCAACGGGGCAACGAAAAAAGCGCACACACGCATCTCTCTGGACGAAGATATTCGGACAGGCACAGGATCTGGAGTTGCGACAGCAAGTTCGTACAAGCAGAAAAAGTGCCTCCTTCCTCCCGATCCAACACGTATTTTTCAAGCTGAGAGAGACCACCACCACCGTGGCACGCCGGAGGGAGGACTCAGAGATGTCACCCGGCGGGTGAGAGAACGGCTCTCCGACAAAAGACAGCAGTATGGAAAACAGAAAGGAAGTCCCTCAAAACACTGCACAGAAAACTACCATGCGACCCAGCAACTCCACTAAGTGCCCACGGAGGGGGTAAAGACGACACGTACATGTCTATCTGTACCAACACCTGTAACGATGTAGAGATAGGTACGGACGCACTGTTAGCGCTCTCTGTGCCCGTACGTCTATATCTATGAGAGAAGGACCGGGTGGGGGGTGGGGGGTGGGGGGTGGGGGTGCGGAGAGAGAAGTGAGACAAAGAGTGGACAGTCACGTGAGTGCAGTAGGTAAGGAAGATTAAGACGACAAACAAACTCCCAACAGTGGTCCTGTAAGTCAACCATCAAGATTTCGATATCATGATGTCATCAAGCACCAACCCTTCTGAAGGGACACAGCGACACACAGGGCTCACTTGGCAGGGCAGTTCAGGACCCTAAAATGACCGTGAAAGGTGAAGCTCGAAAAAGCAATCTTGTTCATCCACGGGGGGAAAATACCGTTCTCCCACGACATTCAAAAATCCTATCAGGGGGCTTCCCTGGTGGCGCAGTGGTTGAGAGTCCGCCTGCCGATGCAGGGGACACGGGTTCGTGCCCTGGTCCGGGAAGATCCCACATGCCGCGGAGCGGCTGGGCCCGTGAGCCATGGCCGCTGGGCCTGCGCGTCCGGAGCCTGTGCTCCGCAATGGGAGAGGCCACAACAGTGAGAGGCCCGCGTACCACAAAAAAAAAAAAAAAAAAAAAAAAAAAAAAAAAAATCCTATCAAAACATTTTAAAACTCTCTTACTCGCTCACCATTTAAAAGGTAGAGAAATAAAAAGAGAGCCAAAGTACGATTTATTGAGTGGTGGACCGTCACAGAAAGCATGCCATGAAAGCCTCCGATTCATTTTGGAAGGTCCTAGGAACAGCGGTATCTTTTCTACATCTGGATAAGCAGTCCTAGGTTTTGTGTGTTTGCTTGTTATTCCCCTAACTGAAGATCAGCCTCCAACACGATAACCCTTTGTGCCCTCTGGGTCCTGAACTCTCTTCTCTGGAAGTGCTTTTCTGAATGGGAACGGTTTCACCAACGTCATCGCCTGGAGACATCTTCAGCCTGTCCTCCCCCCACCCGCACCCCCGCCCGCCCCCCACCCTCTTCCTCCTCCTCCTCCTCCTCCTCCTCCTCCTCCTCCTCCTCCTCCTCCTCCTCCTCCTCCTCCTCCTCCCCTTCCTCCTCCTCCTTTTTTTTCTTTGTTTTCTTCAGCTCTCCTTGCGCTGGTCTCTCACACGGTGGCAGCGTTGTCCTAGGCATGCCCAGGTGTCTCCTAACCCCATCCAAGTGATGACTCCCAGCGTCATCATTTTGGGTTTCTTAGCCGCACTTTCGTCGTTCCCGGGCAATTCTTTCTTTTTATTTTCCATGGACGGGGGAGACCAGACCGGGGCGGGGGGCAACACAACGACACACTGCGTGTGACCTGGGAAACAGACACATACACGCCAGGCAATCACCGACAGGCTCTGAAAGAGGATCGGTCCCCGGACACGGGGCACGCACGTTTGTTATCGGTGGAGTCACCGCAGACCGAACGGGAAGCAGCAGACTTTGAACTTGACGCAGCTACCGTTCATCCATTGCGGAAACTGACATTTGAAACACGTAGTTAGGCTCTTGGTGCGATTTCACCTAGTCATTGAAATGTGTGCACAGTGGAACCATGGAAAGTGAGACAACCCCCCCACCCCACTTCTACCAAAGGTCGCCAAATGAAGACTCTCGTTTGTTTACAAACCAAATTTCCTATCCTTAAATTTGGTGGGAGCTTTCCCTAAGGATTGCACGGGAAGGTGACTTCCTCAAGCGTTGGAGTAGTTTTCCTTAGAACTAGAGAATTAGAATTCTGCTGAATGATGAACACACACCTCGCTTAAGTTTCTGCTAGGAAATCCACGCACCATGTGGATCGAACGAAAAGCAAAATGATTTTTTAACAAGGTCTTCTCTCCACTTCAGACGAATTTTACAGGGCGGGGAGGGGGGAGGCTAGGCTTCTCTGTTTTTCATTTAAGGTCCTCTGAAACGTCAGTAAGTGTTCGTGATCCTACTCACGTGTACTCTTGTCCTCCATCCAATCGTCAGTCATCTGGCAGAAGGAGAGCCTGCCTCATCCACGGCAAACAACATTCCGACACTCAATGAGAAAATACATTTCTGGTGCTTTCGCCAAAAATTGCAAAGCCCCTTATTTAAGCTAATGGAATTTAAAAGAAATCCCTAGTACCTAGGAACAGAACAAAGTGAAAGAAACACAACGCACAGACTTGGGGGATAGAAAGAAAGAAAGAAAAAGAAAGAAAGAAAGAAAGAAAGAAAGAAAGAAAGAAAGAAAGAAAGAAAGAAAGAAAGAAAGAAAGAAAGAAAGAAAGAAAGAAAGAAAGAAAGAAAGAAAGAAAGAAAGAAAGAAAGAAAGAAAGAAAGAAAGAAAGAAAGAAAGAAAGAAAGAAAGAAAGAAAGAAAGAAAGAAAGAAAGAAGAGAGGAGAGAGAGAGAGAGAGAGAGAGAGGAAGGAGAGGAGAGGAGAGGAGACAAGAGGAGAGGAGAGGAGAGGGAGGGAGGGAGGGACGAAGGAAGGAAGGAAGGAAGGAAGGAAGGAAGGAAGGAAGGAAGGAAGGAAGGAAGGAAGGAAGGAAGGAAGGAAGAAAGGAAGGAAGGAAGAAAGAAAAGATCTCTCAACCTAAAAGTTTTTGTGACAAACGGACAATCTATGATTTGGTAGGTTAAAAAATATTTTTGGAACGTAAAGTTCTTTGAGACACGAATGGAGAAGAAAACAAGAAAAGGACAATCAGAATTCGGAACCCTCAGAAACCTGAATCGGTCATGAACAGGAACTAGGAAGCCAGGGTGAACGGCGTCTGTGACACCAGTGATTCTGGACTGGCAAAGGGATGATTCCATTTCACCAGCATACATTTTCACACAGTGTCACTTTTTAAAAATGTTTTCTTTTCCCCAGAGTGATGCCAGAGGTGTGGACTCATACATCGAAACATCTTTAGTCTTTCTGTAATAAGGAGACAGAAGTAGGTCCACTGAGACTTGTCGAGCCATGAACGAACGTTTCCATAGGTTATCTTTGGAAAGGATCCAGACATTCCACGAATTCCCCATCATTCCACTTATGCCAACTCTGAAGTTTCTAAAGTGACCCAAAAGGTCTGGGCGAGACTGTTTTTAAGTAGACATACCACAAAACATAACGCTTCTTAAGGAGTTCCTGCACCTAGAGCTATCGACATCACTTGTTCGAGATCCCATGACGACGAGATGGCCCGTGAACACTTCCTGAGACTTCAGACGATGATGTCAGCCATCATCCCCAAGTTCTTTTTCTTGCCGACGAATCTGGTTCACTCCCGTGAACTTACTGGATTTGGGGTCGACGTAGATAGAAGGAAAGGATGACCTCGAACGCTGATCACGCTAAAGACATGCCTAGTTTCATAAAACCCATACCTTGACCTTGGCTATTCTCGGCTGAAGGGTTCAGCCTAGATCACCACCTGAACTTGCCTAAAACCTTTGGGTCCCTTCCCTTTCTAGTGGACTGAATTCCGGAGTGCTCCCTTCTAAGCCATTCAAGAGAGCTCTCTCACGAGTTCATTGTGGCACTCGGATCCCTACGCAGAAACAGGCCAGCTCTAGAAGGGAGCTACAGACATACAGTACCTGTTACCAGGCCCTTTCCAGATTCTGGCACAGCAGTACCAGAAAAATGAAGGTCGTTTCCACAAGGCTTCTAAGGCTAGCACGGCAAAACTTTTTTTTTTTTTTTTTTTTTTTTTTTTTTTTAATTAAAAGAGATAGCTTGTACACAAGGGAGAAGGCGGTGGGTGGGGTGGGGGTGAGAGGCAGCCCCACCCCCCCCACCCCCCGAGTTGCTTGGATCACGAAAGGGAGAGTTTGTCTCGGGATCACTGATCATTTCCAGAAATCCTCCAAATTCTTGGATCATCAGCAGCTGGTTCCACGGTGGCTACCTGTGGGGAATACCAAGTGCTTCCACGAGGGGAAAGAAGCGCATGAGAATGTTCGGCAAGAAAGCACAGGAACAGATAAGGGTTCAATGTACAGCTGAGCTTCTCGTCTTGGGACAACTAGGTATAGTCGTGGGTGGGTGTCCACAGAGGAAAAGTTCATCTTCTTTTACTCCCGCGAGCCTCGTGTGTGTGTGTGTGTGTGTGTGTGTGTGTGTGTGTGTGTGTGTGTGTCTGTGTCTGTGTCTGTGTCTGTGTCTGTGTGTCTGTGTGTGTGTCTGTGTGTGTCTGAGACTCAGGCCCCCAGGGCTGATCTGCTCATGCAATTCCATTTCCCCTCCCCCTCCCCCTCCCCCTCCCCCTCTTCCTCCTCCTCCTCCTCCTTCTATGTACTTCTTTCTGTCGAGGAGATGATTTCCAACTCAAATGCAGACCAAAAGATTTCTAGGTTCCCAAACTTCAGGGTTCCATGGATCAGGGTGTCCAAAATCTGCACAGCGCCTTCAATAACGGCCCTCTTTCTCAGCGCACACAAGTCAACCCCAGACCAAGGCACCCTAAGGGCAAAAACCCTCCAGGATTTCTCCCACCAGACCCCGAACATCAGCACACACACCCTCCCCCAGTTTCTATTTCGTATCGTGTGGGCTCAGGCAGACAACAAACACGTCCATCGTTCGATCATCTTCCTTTGGCGTGTTTCGTGAACGTTGCACCGGCCGAAGAAACCTAAGTGTGCAAAAGCTCATCCCCGTGTAAAAGGCTTTGGCTTCTCAGCGAAGGGGTCGAGCCAAGGGACCTAGGCCCCTCTGTCCACTTTTCACTGGGTTCACTGGCCTCACTGTTGTCCCAAGCGATGGCCGGTCAGATCTCTCACGGTCATTCTTCTTTTGGCCTTCTGGTTTTAGAGAGGGTTTTCAACTGGGGTAAAAAGGGCAGGCTTGTGTGGGGCCCTTTCATGGTGGGGAGGGGGTGGGGGGGGCCCCGTAGAGGTCCCTCCGATTCACCCAATCTCAGGCAGTGCCCTATTCAAAACGTTTGTTTCCGGGCTTCCCCGGTGGTGCAGTGGTTGAGAATCCGCCTGCCAATGCAGGGGCCACGGGTTCGTGCCCCGGTCCGGGAAGACCCCACATGTCGCGGAGCGGCTAGGCCCATGAGCCATGGCCACTGAGCCTGCGCATCCGGAGCCTGTGCTCCGCAACGGGAGAGGCCACGACAGTGAGAGGCCCGCGTACCACAAAAAAAAAAAAAAAAAGAAAAGAAAAGAAAAGAAAAGAAAACAGAAAACGTTTGTTTCCGTCCCACCAAGAGCCCACCTTTGGAGAGATTCCCTGCCTTACACGTCCTCTCCGCTCCTCCTATTCATCCACCGTGATCCACCACCACCACCACCACCACCACCCCGCCGGCCGACCTGATCTGTTCACCCTGAAGCTGGCAAGCAGTAAGGGTGCTCGTGAAGCGAGGATCCGTTGGGATTGGCCAAGATGGCAAAGTGGCGGCGGGGGCGGCGGCGGCGGTGGGGCGGGGGGGGGGGTTATGTGGAGGGGACTCGGAAAGTACGAGGTTACAGCTAACAGCTGCTGCTGGCAGATAGGTCTTTGAAACAGGCTGGTGGCGCCCTGGACTTTGATACCGTCCGTTCTGACCATTCCTGTTCTCCGTGAGAAGGGTGTTGGGCCCAGGATCGGCCACCCCAAAACGGGCCTCCGTGGCACATTGACGATTTTGAGCGAAGGGGGACTCCAGAAGCAGCCACGTTTGTCCGAGGGACACTGGGATTCTCCTCTGTGTCTCCCTGAAAGCGAGACATCCATCTCTCGGCTGAAAGGTGCACTCCCTGCCTCCGGAGGTAGGAGGCCGCCGCCGCGATCGGCAAATTAGGGCATTCGGGCCCGAGAAACCTTCGGAGACAAACACTGCGGACCACCGCAAACCCGAGCTCTGTTTAGCTTCTTCCTTCGCTCGCTCGTTCGCTCACGGCACACCCCAAAACCTAAGTCTCTCGGTCCGGTTCCCTGTCTGTCTCACCCATGTACCGTTCGTTCCTCGGTCTGAGCAGGAGAGACGCCGCCCGCTTCAGCCACTTCTCAGCCCTCGAATGAAAGGAAAGGTCACCCCGCTCCCCCCACACACCTTCGTCTCTCCGCGCCTTGGGCCCATGTTACTTTATTTTTATTTTTATTTTTTTGCATTACACGGGCCTCTCACTCTTGTGGCCTCTCCCGTTGCGGAGCACAGGCTCCGGACACGCAGGCTCAGCGGCCACGGCTCACGGGCCTAGCTGCTCCACGGCACGTGGGATCCTCCCGGACCGGGGCACAAACCTGTGTCCCCTGCATCGGCAGGCGGACTCTCGACCACTTTGCCACCAGGGAAGCCCATCGGGCCCATTTTAGAATGAGTCCAGCCACAGGAACTCAAGAGGGGTAGAGGGGGAGATCTCCCCCTCCCCCAAACAGGAAGGCACCTGGAACCCCGTTCCCACCGGCCACCCGGCTCCACTTTGGGTGCGTGAATCCTAGTTTGCCTCCTCCGGATCTTTAAATGATCTTCCACGTGTTATAACAGACTCACAAGGAGAGAAGCTTACGCATGTATTTCTTCTGAGTTTCATGCGACACGGGGAGCCCTCCTAAGAAAACAAAGAAAGACCCAGAGAAGCGTCCGAACCTAACATCTCTTCTGTTGGATCTGAGCAAAGAGAGGCAATCTGAAAAAGCAACTATACTCTGGCGGGGGTGCGGAGTGTGTGTGTGTGTGTGTGTGGGGGGGGGTGTGTGTGTGAGTGGGGGTGGGTGAGGGGGGGGTGGGTGGGTGGGGGGCGCGGGCGATGCCAAAGGAGGATGAGAACTCTTAGAAATTCTTAGGCATAGAAAATTAAGACGGATCCGGGCCCGCGCCTCTCCTTTTCTCGTGCGTTGGGAAGATCATTTGGCTCTCGCCGGCTGGGATGTCATCTCCCCACGAACCATCAGGCGAGCTGTGGGGCGGAAAGAGGGAGAGCAGGGTTCAGAAGAACGTGGAGAAGATGGACGCTAGATGCCCAGAGTCCACGTCCCCCGCCCCCCCCCCCCCCCCCCCCGGGAGCAAGGATCTCTTCTTCGTGGGCACACGATCTTCCACCACGACCTCCGGACCGTGGTGCCAAGTCACGCCCACGCGAAGACAGGGCTCACCCAGGGATATGGGCTTGTGCCACAGAAAGGGAGACAGCAGGGAAGTCACCGAGCTTAAGGTATCTGACTCTCGTCGGGTCCTCGACAGGCGGAGGGACACATCTTTCCGACACGGTCGGGGCCGGCTTAGAGAACCGCTGCCGACGACCGCACCGCGAAGGAAGATGTCTCTGCGGTCTCGACAGAAGATCCAGTAGGTTTCCCAAGTGGCGGAGCTAGGAATCGATCGGCCAGGCAGGCGTGTCCAATCTTCAACTTTGGGAAGACACGCGGACTTTTACCCCCCCTTTTCGGCGGGGAGCCTGTAGAAGATCAGGCCGGGAGGAAGGACACAGTCTGTCAGTCGTTGCACGTGATGTTAACGTCCAGGCCAGGAGGAGCCATGCCAGGACTGACTCCACAAAAGGGAGAAGGTGACCAGTTGCCTTTTGAGGACCATGGCTCTCTACGCGGCACGGAAACCAAGGGAGCAGGGGCCAGGGTAGAGGCCGGCAGGGTCGTCAGAGGCCCAGCCAGGACAGAGACCGGTGAGGTGCGAGCCTGAACGAAGGCAGTAGAGGGGAGAGGGAGAGAGGGGATGGAGCAGGACCTATTTCGGTCCCGGAATTGGCAGAACCTGGTATCCCGGCGTGAGTCTTTAGAAACACCGTCCAACTCCACTCCACGGGCAAAATACAAGGTAGAGGGCGGAGCTTTCTGCACCCAGGATCCTCCCGAGACCCAGGCGAGAAGGGCCCTTCCCACGGATGGGCTCCACATCCCACCAGGGTCGGTCGGTCGGTCGGTCGGTCGGTCGGTCGGTCGGTCGGTCGGTCGGCAGGTCACCAAGACACAAAGAAGCACATTCTTTCTTTCGAGAAGCTCTGTCCCCAGGACCTGGCACTCAGCACACTGGTGATCTGCCAACCAGAACCCTTAAACACCTCCTCAGGTTCCAGGGGAAGGCTTTGCTCACCTCTTTTCGGCCCTACCTCTGTCCTCAAAACTAAAGGTAAAAGAACACACGAACACACACACACACACACACACACACACACACACACACACACACACACACCAAAGGTAATGGAGTCCGAATACCACGAAGGCTCTCAGGTTGTGCTAGGGCCGTTGCCCAACAGCACTGTGAAGTGTGTGTGTGGGGGGGCGGTGGGGGTGATGTGTGGGGGTGTGTGGGGGTGTGGGTGTGGGTGTGGGTGTGTGTGGGTGTGCGTGTGCGTGTGACTCATAGGTGGATATTTTCCATAGGTGTGCACTATGGCACTGCAGGATCTGTGGTCGGTTGCTGAGTCCCCGGAGGTGGAAGCGCAGATACAGGGCCCTGAGTGTGAAGTTATCCATGGACGCTCACAGCGCGTGGGGTCGGGGTCGGCAGCCGTAACCCTCCATGTTGGTGGTTCAACGGTCAACTCTACTTTATAGATCAGAGAGGATAACGTCACGCGTTCACTGTTAATAACTTTTCCAAATAGTCTTTATCTTTTCAAAAGGAAGACATCATTTAATCCATTTCACAAGATGATACTGGGAACCTACTGCCCCAGCACGTGAATTATCCCTACAGAACACAAGATCCCTGAGAAGGAAGAGCCCTGAGCACTGAGATACCATGAAGGTAGGCTTTTAGATGATATTCTCTGCTTCTGCAGCTCGAGGTAAAACATGGGATGACTGGCTCTACCTATCCCATTCCAGTCTGTCAAACGCGAGCCCCCATGGCACGTCTCACCAGTGGTCGGTCCACGATAACTCCATCCATAGGAATTCTTGGCAGTTTTATGTTCAGGATCATTTCTTTTCCTGCCATTGATTGAAAACTCCCTGGACCCTGTTAGCAGCTACAGATTCAATGAGTCCAGTACTTCATAGGTTTTGTCATGTATTTAGAAGGGGAATCACCATCAAGTTGCTGAAATGAGGACTAAGTGTCTTTCAGATATGGAGATGGAAATAAATGGTGCTCTGCAGGGTGTGCGATGACAGGCACCCAGGATTCCTTCACCCAGCCCTCCCTTTGCTCCCTCATAGGTTCCTGGGAAATCCAAACACACACACACGCGCACACACACACACACACACACACACACACGGGGGGGGGGGGAGGGAGAGAGAGAGAGAGAGAGAGAGAGAGAGAGAGAGAGCTCTGGGTGTGCTCTTTGCTCTCCATGATTTCACGTGCCTTTTGGGCATGGCTGACAGAGATAGATGGACATGAAGCAGCAGGACAGCAAGCTGGCATCTCGGCCGGCCTACAGAAGTTTCCCAAGTGAAATATCAACAGCAGGGCAGGGACGCCCACGTGACGTGGGAGAGAAGGGGGGTGGGGGGGGCGGCCCGCTGACCGACGTCGGTTCAGGTTTCCCGTCCCCCTCCGGCCGAGAACCTGCCTTCCGCTTCCTGCCCTCAAGTATGTGAGAGGAGCGTGTTTCTTTCCAATAAATACCGACACATCATTTCAGTCTGTTTGTGTGTTTGTTTTTGCTTGTTCTTTTTCTGGACGAGGCCAAAGAGCCCTTCCAGTGGAGGTGTGTGTACAAAGGAGGATCTGACAGAATGGGAGGGTGCGGGTCAGTCCATGTGCGAAGAAATCCAGAGAATCTGTCATAGCTGAGACTCGGGCCTTTTGCAGAAATAGGCCAAGAGAGTTCGGATTTGATGATTCACTGCCACATAGTCATCACAGCAGTTTCCTGGAAGGGATTGTGTTACAGGAGGCGGCGTGGCCCTCAGCCCTCAGGCCTCAACCCGGCAGGCAGGCAGGCAGGCAGGCAGGCAGGCAGGCAGGCAGGCAGGCAGCGGCTATTGTCTGTTGGTCCCGCCCCCACCCCCACCCCCACCCCCACCCCCGTTCCTTCTCCAGAGCTCCTTCCTAAGTCCCCTTGGACTGACCTTTGCCAGGAGCGGGGGAGGGGAGGTCCGGACGATTCATTCCGCAGGGCCTCGTTCAATCGCTCGATTCAAATGCAGAAAGCTCTCCGGTCAGGTCGGAGCCTTTGACTTTGCCTCGAGCTTCTCTTTAATGAATGGCTTTTTCTCTTTTCTTTCCCCAATTTCGCCACCCTCAGGCTGCCCCCTCCAAACTGCAGGGAGGGAAGGAGGGAGAGAGGAGGTGACGGGAGGAGGACGTGTGAGAAACAGGCCTTTTCTCCAGGCAAAAGGTGTCCCCTCCTTTTCCTGACCCTGGAAACCCCACTACACCATTTGAGAATCATGGACATGTGTGGAAGCAGATGTCTTCACTTGAGATCTTCCTCCGCAGGAGGACAGAAAGGAGGGCCAGTGTGTCCCTCTTGTGCTGGCCGGTTCTTGTCACTTGAATTCAAAATAATCAATAGAGCATGGAGGCACATTTTGGGGCGGCCTACTCTGGGAGCTCAACAGTTCCCTCCTCTGAAAGTTCCTTGGAACATATTAAAGCTGAGCTGGTGACTCGTGTGTGTGTGTGTGTGTGTGTGTGTGTGTGTGTGTGTGTGTGTGTGTGTGAAGGAGATTTCTAGATGTCAGGGTCGAAGTAACTTTAGAAGTTTGAAATACCTCTGATGATGTCGTCGGGTGTTTGGTTCAAATTTCGGAGTGGCTCTCACAGAAACAGGCACGAGGATTCTTTCCATAGGAGCCGTTGTGGCCGTTTCTCTAAGGTTTTCATCAAGTTCTCTAGCTTCCGTCTGCAGGGCTTCAGGCAAAAGGCCGTTTTAGGCCTCAGTGATGCCAAGCCAAAAGGGTGGGAGAAAATGGCCAACATTCATGGAGAGAGTCGTAGCCAGATATTGAAGGGAACTCACAAAACTTCGGGATGCAGTCCCGTTTTCAGGTTAAGAACAACACCCTAAGGGAAACGAGTAGCACCAGAATTTCATATCCAGAAGTGTGTATCCCTGTCTCATGGAAACATAATTTTGGCCTCCAGGTAACGTATGCAAATAGCTGTATCGCCAAGGAAATAAGAAGCCTCACTGAGAGTTTCTGAATTAAGGAAGGTAAGGAGAAAAAGATCAGTGATTCCATCCTGCTGACAGAGGTATAAGTTACCAAATGGATATCCATCTTTAAAAATAAAAAAAGAAACTTGGGTTTTCCTTGTTTGTTTCTGTTTCCCTTGTATGTGGAAAACAAAAGATTTAACCATCAGTCCTAATCCCACTCCCTCTCTTTTTTTTTTTTCCAGATTTTTAAAAAAAATATTTGAAATATAATTCATTTACAATGTCGTGTTAGTTTCAGGTATACGGCACAGTGATTCAGTTCTCTCTCTCTCTCCCTCCCTCCCTCTCTCATATATATATATATATATATATAGATAGATATATATATGTATGTATGTATATATATATATGTATATATATATATATATATATATATATATATATATATATAGAGAGAGAGAGAGAGAGAGAGAGAGAGAGAGGGAGAGAGAGACACGGAGACGGAGACAGAGAGACAGAGAGACAGAGATTTTTATAAATCTCTATCTATCTATCTATCTCTCTATCTATCTATCTATCTATCTATATCTACACATATATATTTTAGCGGCTTCCCCGGTGGCGCAGTGGTTGAGAGTCCGCCTGCCGATGCAGGGGACACGGGTTCGTGCCCCGGTCCGGGAAAATCCCACATGCCGCGGAGCAGCTAGGCCCGTGAGCCTGTGCGTCCGGAGCCTGTGCTCCACAACGGGAGAGGCCACAACAGTGAGAGACCCGCATACCGCAATATAAATAAATGAATGAATGGATGAATAAATAAATAAATAAATAATTTTGAAAAGATTCTTTTTCAGATTCTTTTCTCTCATAGGTTATTACAAAGTATTGAGTAGAGTATCCTGTGCTCTATAGTAGGAGATGCTTGTTGATTCCCTATTTTATGTACAGTAATGTGTATATGTTCATCCCACCCAACCCCCTAAGTATCCCCCGCTTCCCCAGTCAGTCCCATTTTACACAAGTAGTCATACACATCCTCCTCCTCCTCCTCCTCCTCCTCCTCCTCCTCCTCCTCCTCCTCCTCCTCCTCAGGTCACTCAACCCCATGGAAGTCATTCTTGCTCTTCTTGGAGTCCAGTTTTTCCATCGGTTCTGCCGGCCCTGCCTGATGATTGAGCGTGACTGGACGAGTGCCGGTTCCAAAAAAGTTTTCAAGAGCTTCTGTGAAGAATTGTAGGATTTGCCCAGTGAAAGGGGTGCCTCGATCTGATCACCCGGAAGCCTGTGGAAGGCAGACCCCAGGCGGCAAGCACATTTCGTTTCTTTAACAGTCTCTGTGCCACGGTGAGGACATCAGGCTTGCGGTGAGGGAAGACCTCAACCCACACGGAAAACATAGCCACGGTCACAAGAATGTTTGGATGACCCCTACGAAGTGGCAGTGGAGGGCTTCCCCGGTGGCGCAGTGGTTGAGGATCCGCCCGCCGATGCAGGGGACACGGGTTCGTGCCCCGGTCCGGGAAGATCCCACACGCCGCGTGGCGGCCGGGCCCGTGAGCCATGGCCGCGGAGCCTGTGCTCCGCCACGGGAGAGGCCACAACAGTGAGAGGCCCGCATCCCACAAAAATAAATAAATAAATAAATAAATAAATAAATAAGTGGCAGTGGAATGAAGTCCAGTGGCTGGGGGTCCGAGGATCCAGAGAGAGGAGGTTTTCTTTCCAGAGAGAAAAACGTTCCCCCCCACCCCCACCCCCACCCCCCAGGGTTACAAGCACGAGAGGTCAGACGTCGCCGTTCCCGTTGCCGGTAGACCGTAGAAAATCTTCCTGCCCACGTCTATTGACAATCGGACTCCTCTTCAAGACACCGTGGGATGGGCGGGTGAAGGAATGCAAGGGGAGGGGCAGGGGGGAGGTTGGCCAGGGAGCAACCGGCTGGGCCGCCGTCTCGTCTCGTCTCGTCTCGTCTCGTCTCATGTCGTCTCGTCTCGTCTCGTCTCCCGTCTGCCATAGCCCCGACCGGATGCTGAAAGGACAGAATGGACTTGCTCCACCCACGTGTGCCCCGCCACCCCCACCATCTTTCAACGGGCTGTTGTTGCCGCCTCGGCGTGAAAGTCGGTTAGAACATCTCCGTGATACTGGGTACAGTCCCTTTCGTGTGAGCCTCCATTTTGACGACGACAGACAGCCCTTTATGCCAGGGCAGAGAAGACTTCCGGGAAGAAAGATCCCATCATTTCTGGAACCGTTAGAACACATCGGTGTACAGACACAAGCCAAAGAAGACTTCACGTCGTTCCTTCCTCTTTGGACAACGCTTCCCGTGTCATCGAACCTCCCCAAGAAACTTAGTCAGTTTCATCTCTCTCATTTCTCAGGAGAGAGAACACATTTTTTGAGCTACTTGGAGGGCCCTCTCCTCCTGGATCCTATCTCTAAGTCCAAAGGACTTCATCGGTCCTTCAATTTGGGGGCAAGTGTGTCCAAAATATCCAAAAGATTGTAAGGCACTTCATCAGATGATAGGTCACCGTGAAACAGTGCTTCCTTAGGCACGTCACCAGCATCCCAAGGAAAGACTTGCTAGGCAGAGAGAGAAGCTTCTTTTTCAGTTCTGAGCCAGACCTGGTTCTTTGACTATCGAGAGGACTAAGTCGATGTGAGTCCTCCGAGACCTGATAAAGGCAGCCTAGAAAATAAGTGATGACTTTTGACAAAGACATAAGCTTTTCTCTCTCTCTCTCTCTCTCTCTCTCTCTCTCTCTCTCTCTCTCTTTCTTCCTTCTTTCCTTCCTTCCGTCCTTCCTTCCTTCCTTCCTACCTTCCTTCCTTCCTTCCGTCCTTCCGTCCTTCCTTTCTTTTCCTTCCTTCCTTCCTTTCTTTCTTTCTTTCTTTCTTTCTTTCTTTCTTTCTTTCTTTCTTTCTTTCTTTCTTTCTTTCTTTCTTTCTTTCTTTCCCTCCTTAAAGATAAAGGAAAAGATCCTTTCCTAATCTAATCTAATCTCTCATGATGGACAGAGCAGACCGATAGAAGAAAAACCCAAACCCTAAACCCAAACCTGGTCCTTTGAACAGAGAGAGGCAACTAAATCTTAATTTGGCACTGGTTTCAATGTTGATGTGAAAAGTCATTTCTGTCTTTGTATCCATCCTCATCCAGTCCTGACCACAGATCTGATTCCTTTCGAAAGCCTCTTTTCTTCACACGCCTTTTCCAATCGTCTGTGCCCATTTTTAGCTTGTCCCTTGATTTCTTTCTTTCCCATTGAGAAATGACTACCTTTAGGACTAAAACCTCTCGCTCCTTCCCCCAAACCTCATCTCCATACTTCCTAATTTGCCTCCACCCGCGCGCCCCCCCACCCCCCCACCCCCCGGAAAAAAAAAAAAAAAAAAAAAAGTCCTCTTCCTCCCATGAGGATGGCGACATCAGGTTCAGGTCCTTAAAGAAGGACCACACACGTTCCTTCTTTACAATGCTTCGTCCTTGGACACTGTCTTTTTTCTTTTCTTTCTTTTTTTTTTTTTTTTTTCCTTCAGTGAAAGTAAGGAAGCCAACCGCAGTGAGCAGCGTGAACATGGAATACTGTGTAGAAGTCAAGGCTCCTACCTAGTACAGTCTTTCCCTAAAGCACAAGATCTAGCTAGGCGTGGAACCGAACATGCTCAGTCTCTCCTCCGTAAAAGGTCCAAAGAAGGGAGACCCTCAGACTTGTGGAGCCATGAACGTTTCAGTATTTTATCTTATGTGGCGATGATGTAGACACTCGCTGAGATTTCACCCTGTCATGGCACTTAGCCAAGCTGTAAGCCCAGAGATGACCAGAGATGCTGGAAAATCTTGAAGTCGGCCTACAGAAAACAAGCACTGGGGGGAAAGTTCCCCTTAAACATTCTTATCTCGTCCACACCTATGTCCTCTGTTTGTCATGAGCAATCCTACTTAGATGATTCGTGAACATTTCAGGAGACACGAAAGCAGTTCAGTTCAGTTCGTCGTGATCCCTACACCTCCCGCCCGCCCCCCTCCCCTTTCACGTGAGAGATTTTCTTCCTGATTTCAGAGGGGAGAAGTAAAGGAGAGTCAGAGCGTCCCTCTCGCGGTGTGGTGTTGTCACTCTAATTCCAAAACATCCGTACGCCACGGAGGCACATTTGGGGGCGTCCTACTCAGGGCCCCAAGACTTTCAGAGTCAAACCTAAGGAGGATGTAAATGTACTTCACGCCACCGAACCCGAACCGGTGAGGTGAACCCGGTGGCTTCCTAGGAGATGACGTGTCATCGGCCCACCAGTTTAAAACACAGAACCAAACACCCTCTCCCCGACGACTCGGAGCAAGTGAGTCCGTGGGTGTGTCGGAGAGGGTCCTCTGCTCCAGCTGGGTCCATAAGCACTGCACACGAGAGTAGGTAGGTAGGTGTTCACGGTGCCCTTGGGAAGGAAAGGCGGGGAGAATTTTATTTCGAAAAGCTTATCTCCTCACAGCATTGACACTACGAACGATGATGCAACTTCATCGGGGGGTGGGCGGGGGCGGTGAAGGAAGGCCAGGGAGCCCGGCCACATAGAAGAGCCACGGAGAGCGTCTGTGACCGCAAGGATGTCCACGTACCGGTGACTCCTCTCAGTTGGGGCGGGGAAGGGGGGCGCGAGATTCCCGTGTGTACGTCCGCATCGATCAGTCGTGGGAGAGGGAGGAAAAACGATGTTCCCTCCACGATCCTTCTGAGTTGTCGCCTGAGAAGTTCCTGTCCCCAAGAGACAGCTCGAGAAGAGAGCAACCCACGGCCGGGGGACGCGTGCACTGTGCCCCCCCCCCCCCACCACCACCACCACCACACACACACACGCACACACACACGCAGGAGAAGCCCAAGCCAGAATTCACTGACTCGAAACGAAACGGCGGGCTCTGAGCTTGAGCTTGAGCTTGAGCTTGAGCTTCTGGAGGAGGAAGATTTTGGTCCTCCTTTCAGGTCAGGAAGAAGAGGGAGGGAGAGGCGGGGAGGCAGAGCGGCAGAGCGTCCCGGTAGCCCACCCGTCGCGTCCGAAGCGCCTGAAATTCCAACTCACGTGTGTGCCAAAGCGGTCCATCTCGGGGTGCCCCATCCCGGTTCCCTCCCCGCACGGAGAGCAATGTTCCGTCCCGATTCACTGAAAAGCTCCCAAAGGGCCTTGGTGTGAGTCAGTGGACCTAGGCCCATCCTGCCTCC
>NW_026711568.1:425000-437070 GCF_026419965.1 Kogia breviceps | reverse complement strand
AAACTCAGAAGAAATACATGCGTAAGCTTCTCTCCTTGTGAGTCTGTTATAACACGTGGAAGATCATTTAAAGATCCGGAGGAGGCAAACTAGGATTCACGCACCCAAAGTGGAGCCGGGTGGCCGGTGGGAACGGGGTTCCAGGTGCCTTCCTGTTTGGGGGAGGGGGAGATCTCCCCCTCTACCCCTCTTGAGTTCCTGTGGCTGGACTCATTCTAAAATGGGCCCGATGGGCTTCCCTGGTGGCAAAGTGGTCGAGAGTCCGCCTGCCGATGCAGGGGACACAGGTTTGTGCCCCGGTCCGGGAGGATCCCACGTGCCGTGGAGCAGCTAGGCCCGTGAGCCGTGGCCGCTGAGCCTGCGTGTCCGGAGCCTGTGCTCCGCGACGGGAGAGGCCACAAGAGTGAGAGGCCCGTGTAATGCAAAAAAATAAAAATAAAAATAAAGTAACATGGGCCCAAGGCGCGGAGAGACGAAGGTGTGTGGGGGGAGCGGGGTGACCTTTCCTTTCATTCGAGGGCTGAGAAGTGGAGCGGGCGGCGTCTCTCCTGCTCAGACCGAGGAACGAACGGTACATGGGTGAGACAGACAGGGAACCGGACCGAGAGACTTAGGTTTTGGGGTGTGCCGTGAGCGAACGAGCGAGCGAAGGAAGAAGCTAAACAGAGCTCGGGTTTGCGGTGGTCCGCAGTGTTTGTCTCCGAAGGTTTCTCGGGCCCGAATGCCCTAATTTGCCGATCGCGGCGGCGGCCTCCTACCTCCGGAGGCAGGGAGTGCACCTTTCAGCCGAGAGATGGATGTCTCGCTTTCAGGGAGACACAGAGGAGAATCCCAGTGTCCCTCGGACAAACGTGGCTGCTTCTGGAGTCCCCCTTCGCTCAAAATCGTCAATGTGCCACGGAGGCCCGTTTTGGGGTGGCCGATCCTGGGCCCAACACCCTTCTCACGGAGAACAGGAATGGTCAGAATGGACGGTATCAAAGTCCAGGGCGCCACCAGCCTGTTTCAAAGACCTATCTGCCAGCAGCAGCTGTTAGCTGTAACCTCGTACTTTCCGAGTCCCCTCCACATACCCCCCCCCCGCCCCACCGCCGCCGCCGCCCCCGCCGCCACTTTGCCATCTTGGCCAATCCCAACGGATCCTCGCTTCACGAGCACCCTTACTGCTTGCCAGCTTCAGGGTGAACAGATCAGGTCGGCCGGCGGGGTGGTGGTGGTGGTGGTGGTGGTGGTGGTGGTGGTGGATCACGGTGGATGAATAGGAGGAGCGGAGAGGACGTGTAAGGCAGGGAATCTCTCCAAAGGTGGGCTCTTGGTGGGACGGAAACAAACGTTTTCTGTTTTCTTTTCTTTTCTTTTCTTTTCTTTTTTTTTTTTTTTTTTTTTTTTTTGTGGTACGCGGGCCTCTCACTGTCGTGGCCTCTCCCGTTGCGGAGCACAGGCTCCGGATGCGCAGGCTCAGTGGCCGTGGCTCATGGGCCTAGCCGCTCCGCGACATGTGGGGTCTTCCCGGACCGGGGCACGAACCCGTGGCCCCTGCATTGGCAGGCGGATTCTCAACCACTGCACCACCGGGGAAGCCCGGAAACAAACGTTTTGAATAGGGCACTGCCTGAGATTGGGTGAATCGGAGGGACCTCTACGGGGCCCCCCCCACCCCCTCCCCACCATGAAAGGGCCCCACACAAGCCTGCCCTTTTTACCCCAGTTGAAAACCCTCTCTAAAACCAGAAGGCCAAAAGAAGAATGACCGTGAGAGATCTGACCGGCCATCGCTTGGGACAACAGTGAGGCCAGTGAACCCAGTGAAAAGTGGACAGAGGGGCCTAGGTCCCTTGGCTCGACCCCTTCGCTGAGAAGCCAAAGCCTTTTACACGGGGATGAGCTTTTGCACACTTAGGTTTCTTCGGCCGGTGCAACGTTCACGAAACACGCCAAAGGAAGATGATCGAACGATGGACGTGTTTGTTGTCTGCCTGAGCCCACACGATACGAAATAGAAACTGGGGGAGGGTGTGTGTGCTGATGTTCGGGGTCTGGTGGGAGAAATCCTGGAGGGTTTTTGCCCTTAGGGTGCCTTGGTCTGGGGTTGACTTGTGTGCACTGAGAAAGAGGGCCGTTATTGAAGGCGCTGTGCAGATTTTGGACACCCTGATCCATGGAACCCTGAAGTTTGGGAACCTAGAAATCTTTTGGTCTGCATTTGAGTTGGAAATCATCTCCTCGACAGAAAGAAGTACATAGAAGGAGGAGGAGGAGGAGGAAGAGGGGGAGGGGGAGGGGGAGGGGGAGGGGAAATGGAATTGCATGAGCAGATCAGCCCTGGGGGCCTGAGTCTCAGACACACACAGACACACACACAGACACACAGACACAGACACAGACACAGACACACACACACACACACACACACACACACACACACACACACACACACGAGGCTCGCGGGAGTAAAAGAAGATGAACTTTTCCTCTGTGGACACCCACCCACGACTATACCTAGTTGTCCCAAGACGAGAAGCTCAGCTGTACATTGAACCCTTATCTGTTCCTGTGCTTTCTTGCCGAACATTCTCATGCGCTTCTTTCCCCTCGTGGAAGCACTTGGTATTCCCCACAGGTAGCCACCGTGGAACCAGCTGCTGATGATCCAAGAATTTGGAGGATTTCTGGAAATGATCAGTGATCCCGAGACAAACTCTCCCTTTCGTGATCCAAGCAACTCGGGGGGTGGGGGGGGTGGGGCTGCCTCTCACCCCCACCCCACCCACCGCCTTCTCCCTTGTGTACAAGCTATCTCTTTTAATTAAAAAAAAAAAAAAAAAAAAAAAAAAAAAAAAAAAAAAAAAAAAAAGTTTTGCCGTGCTAGCCTTAGAAGCCTTGTGGAAACGACCTTCATTTTTCTGGTACTGCTGTGCCAGAATCTGGAAAGGGCCTGGTAACAGGTACTGTATGTCTGTAGCTCCCTTCTAGAGCTGGCCTGTTTCTGCGTAGGGATCCGAGTGCCGCAATGAACTTGTGAGAGAGCTCTCTTGAATGGCTTAGAAGGGAGCACTCCGGAATTCAGTCCACTAGAAAGGGAAGGGACCCAAAGGTTTTAGGCAAGTTCAGGTGGTGATCTAGGCTGAACCCTTCAGCCGAGAATAGCCAAGGTCAAGGTATGGGTTTTATGAAACTAGGCATGTCTTTAGCGTGATCAGCGTTCGAGGTCATCCTTTCCTTCTATCTACGTCGACCCCAAATCCAGTAAGTTCACGGGAGTGAACCAGATTCGTCGGCAAGAAAAAGAACTTGGGGATGATGGCTGACATCATCGTCTGAAGTCTCAGGAAGTGTTCACGGGCCATCTCGTCGTCATGGGATCTCGAACAAGTGATGTCGATAGCTCTAGGTGCAGGAACTCCTTAAGAAGCGTTATGTTTTGTGGTATGTCTACTTAAAAACAGTCTCGCCCAGACCTTTTGGGTCACTTTAGAAACTTCAGAGTTGGCATAAGTGGAATGATGGGGAATTCGTGGAATGTCTGGATCCTTTCCAAAGATAACCTATGGAAACGTTCGTTCATGGCTCGACAAGTCTCAGTGGACCTACTTCTGTCTCCTTATTACAGAAAGACTAAAGATGTTTCGATGTATGAGTCCACACCTCTGGCATCACTCTGGGGAAAAGAAAACAATTTTTAAAAAGTGACACTGTGTGAAAATGTATGCTGGTGAAATGGAATCATCCCTTTGCCAGTCCAGAATCACTGGTGTCACAGACGCCGTTCACCCTGGCTTCCTAGTTCCTGTTCATGACCGATTCAGGTTTCTGAGGGTTCCGAATTCTGATTGTCCTTTTCTTGTTTTCTTCTCCATTCGTGTCTCAAAGAACTTTACGTTCCAAAAATATTTTTTAACCTACCAAATCATAGATTGTCCGTTTGTCACAAAAACTTTTAGGTTGAGAGATCTTTTCTTTCTTCCTTCCTTCCTTTCTTCCTTCCTTCCTTCCTTCCTTCCTTCCTTCCTTCCTTCCTTCCTTCCTTCCTTCCTTCCTTCCTTCGTCCCTCCCTCCCTCCCTCCCTCTCCTCTCCTCTCCTCTTGTCTCCTCTCCTCTCCTCTCCTTCCTCTCTCTCTCTCTCTCTCTCTCTCTCTCTTCTTTCTTTCTTTCTTTCTTTCTTTCTTTCTTTCTTTCTTTCTTTCTTTCTTTCTTTCTTTCTTTCTTTCTTTCTTTCTTTCTTTCTTTCTTTCTTTCTTTCTTTCTTTCTTTCTTTCTTTTCTTTCTTTCTTTCTATCCCCCAAGTCTGTGCGTTGTGTTTCTTTCACTTTGTTCTGTTCCTAGGTACTAGGGATTTCTTTTAAATTCCATTAGCTTAAATAAGGGGCTTTGCATTTTTTGGCGAAAGCACCAGAAATGTATTTTCTCATTGAGTGTCGGAATGTTGTTTGCCGTGGATGAGGCAGGCTCTCCTTCTGCCAGATGACTGACGATTGGATGGAGGACAAGAGTACACGTGAGTAGGATCACGAACACTTACTGACGTTTCAGAGGACCTTAAATGAAAAACAGAGAAGCCTAGCCTCCCCCCTCCCCGCCCTGTAAAATTCGTCTGAAGTGGAGAGAAGACCTTGTTAAAAAATCATTTTGCTTTTCGTTCGATCCACATGGTGCGTGGATTTCCTAGCAGAAACTTAAGCGAGGTGTGTGTTCATCATTCAGCAGAATTCTAATTCTCTAGTTCTAAGGAAAACTACTCCAACGCTTGAGGAAGTCACCTTCCCGTGCAATCCTTAGGGAAAGCTCCCACCAAATTTAAGGATAGGAAATTTGGTTTGTAAACAAACGAGAGTCTTCATTTGGCGACCTTTGGTAGAAGTGGGGTGGGGGGGTTGTCTCACTTTCCATGGTTCCACTGTGCACACATTTCAATGACTAGGTGAAATCGCACCAAGAGCCTAACTACGTGTTTCAAATGTCAGTTTCCGCGATGGATGAACGGTAGCTGCGTCAAGTTCAAAGTCTGCTTCTTCCCGTTCGGTCTGCAGTGACTCCACCGATAACAAACGTGCGTGCCCCGTGTCCGGGGACCGATCCTCTTTCAGAGCCTGTCGGTGATTGCCTGGCGTGTATGTGTCTGTTTCCCAGGTCACACGCAGTGTGTCGTTGTGTTGCCCCCCGCCCCGGTCTGGTCTCCCCCGTCCATGGAAAATAAAAAGAAAGAATTGCCCGGGAACGACGAAAGTGCGGCTAAGAAACCCAAAATGATGACGCTGGGAGTCATCACTTGGATGGGGTTAGGAGACACCTGGGCATGCCTAGGACAACGCTGCCACCGTGTGAGAGACCAGCGCAAGGAGAGCTGAAGAAAACAAAGAAAAAAAAGGAGGAGGAGGAAGGGGAGGAGGAGGAGGAGGAGGAGGAGGAGGAGGAGGAGGAGGAGGAGGAAGAGGGTGGGGGGCGGGCGGGGGTGCGGGTGGGGGGAGGACAGGCTGAAGATGTCTCCAGGCGATGACGTTGGTGAAACCGTTCCCATTCAGAAAAGCACTTCCAGAGAAGAGAGTTCAGGACCCAGAGGGCACAAAGGGTTATCGTGTTGGAGGCTGATCTTCAGTTAGGGGAATAACAAGCAAACACACAAAACCTAGGACTGCTTATCCAGATGTAGAAAAGATACCACGCCAAGAAGGCAGGCAGGAGAGCAATGTTGAAGATTGCTGTTCCTAGGACCTTCCAAAATGAATCGGAGGCTTTCATGGCATGCTTTCTGTGACGGTCCACCACTCAATAAATCGTACTTTGGCTCTCTTTTTATTTCTCTACCTTTTAAATGGTGAGCGAGTAAGAGAGTTTTAAAATGTTTTGATAGGATTTTTTTTTTTTTTTTTTTTTTTTTTTTTTTTTTTGTGGTACGCGGGCCTCTCACTGTTGTGGCCTCTCCCATTGCGGAGCACAGGCTCCGGACGCGCAGGCCCAGCGGCCATGGCTCACGGGCCCAGCCGCTCCGCGGCATGTGGGATCTTCCCGGACCAGGGCACGAACCCGTGTCCCCTGCATCGGCAGGCGGACTCTCAACCACTGCGCCACCAGGGAAGCCCCCTGATAGGATTTTTGAATGTCGTGGGAGAACGGTATTTTCCCCCCGTGGATGAACAAGATTGCTTTTTCGAGCTTCACCTTTCACGGTCATTTTAGGGTCCTGAACTGCCCTGCCAAGTGAGCCCTGTGTGTCGCTGTGTCCCTTC
Source organism: Kogia breviceps (assembly GCF_026419965.1). Lineage (NCBI taxonomy): Eukaryota > Metazoa > Chordata > Mammalia > Artiodactyla > Physeteridae > Kogia > Kogia breviceps. Next base: position 430,846 of record NW_026711568.1, on the reverse strand, counting down.
AGAAGGGTTGGTGCTTGATGACATCATGATATCGAAATCTTGATGGTTGACTTACAGGACCACTGTTGGGAGTTTGTTTGTCGTCTTAATCTTCCTTACCTACTGCACTCACGTGACTGTCCACTCTTTGTCTCACTTCTCTCTCCGCACCCCCACCCCCCACCCCCCACCCCCCACCCGGTCCTTCTCTCATAGATATAGACGTACGGGCACAGAGAGCGCTAACAGTGCGTCCGTACCTATCTCTCCATCGTTACAGGTGTTGGTACAGATAGACATGTACATGTCGTCTTTACCCCCTCCGTGGGCACTTAGTGGAGTTGCTGGGTCGCATGGTAGTTTTCTGTGCAGTGTTTTGAGGGACTTCCTTTCTGTTTTCCATACTGCTGTCTTTTGTCGGAGAGCCGTTCTCTCACCCGCCGGGTGACATCTCTGAGTCCTCCCTCCGGCGTGCCACGGTGGTGGTGGTCTCTCTCAGCTTGAAAAATACGTGTTGGATCGGGAGGAAGGAGGCACTTTTTCTGCTTGTACGAACTTGCTGTCGCAACTCCAGATCCTGTGCCTGTCCGAATATCTTCGTCCAGAGAGATGCGTGTGTGCGCTTTTTTCGTTGCCCCGTTGAATTCTTTCACTAAAAGAGGTTTTCTGTTTTATTTCTGTTTGTTTTGTTGTTGTGTTTTGTTTGTTTGGTTTTTACTAAGAAAGTTGTGTTCTTTCTTTCTTTCTTTTTTCTTTTTTTCTTTTTTTCTCTTCTTCTTTTTTTTCTCTAATGAAAATGTTCTGTTCTGGCCTCCTGCCCACTTTTCTCACTGGGTCGCTTGTTTTCTGGAGGCTGAATTGTGTGAGGTCTTGGTCTGTTTTGGATAGGCTCCCCTGACGGGATGTGCTTGGGCTTGTCCTAGGCCTTTATACGTCCACGTCCACGTATACGTATGCCACAAGCGTACGTAATGTGTGTACGTATGCGATACGTGCACGCTTTTCTCTTTGTTTTAAAGGCCAGAGAAGTTCTACAGCTTGACTTCTTGGTTGGTATGGTTTGGTGTGGTCCTGGTGGGACTACGGTTCGCTGTCAGTACTCACCGCACTCCACACACACACGCACGCACGCACACGCACACACACGCTCACACACACTCGCACTCAGAGTGTTGCCTTGTGTCGACGTACCGGAACTCAGTTTCTTTAGTGGATGGCTATTGACTCCACCCTCGCCCCCTCCCCACCAGCCGCCCGCATTCCCCCAACCCCCGCCTCACCCGCCCCCACCCCCCCCACCCCCGCCCGGCCCGTGATGGATCGTGGTCAGTCCGTTATGAAATCCATGTTCTCGTGACCGCAAGTGCATTTTCCCCACCCTCGCAGCACCCATGTGTTGTCTTTGGACGAATTCCTGCGTTGTTCCCTGAGCGCTTGCCTGGTTTCGGTTTGCCAGTCCCCGACTTCCGTCCCTCTCTCTCTCCCTCCCTCCCTCCCTCCGTCCGTCCCTCCGTCCTTACATCCGTCCCTCCGTCCCTCCGTCCCTCCATCCGTCCCTCCCTCCTTCCCTCCCTCCCTCCCTCCCTCCCTCCCTCCCTCCCTCCCTCCCTCCCTCCCCCCCGTCCGGGCAGCCGGGGATCTTGCTCGTGCCCCTCTGGGCAACCCGTGCCGGGCGCCCCGGGCCCCGCCGGCGTCTCCGCGGGATTTCCCCCCCGCCCAGGAATCGCGTTGGGGAGCGCGTCTCCTCCGAGACAGCCTCCCGGCGACATCTCCCCGGCTTCCCCCGCCCCCCACCCCCCCACCCCCGTCTGCTGCCCGGGTCGCACCGTGTCGTGTCGTGCCGACCGGGGAGCTAGCTCCGAGATGGACGACACGGGGCCGCCGCGCCAGACGCCCGCCGCCTCGTCCCGGGCTGAGCTCGGGCGTTTGGGCGGCCCGGCGCTGCCGCCGCGTCCTCGGTGGCCGGCCGGCGACAGGGATCCGGCCCGGGGACGTTGGAGCCGGTTGTCGGGAGCCACCTGGCGGCCGCTTTTATATTGTCCCTTGTCTCTGGAGCTTCGGCGACCTTCGTGAGGGCTGTGAGTCGGCCGCCGGGCCCGAGGCAGAGTTCCGGCAGCCAGGCGACGCTGGTGGCCACTGTCCCGGTGGCGCCCAGGCGTGGGCGCCTCCTGCTGTCGCTTGAGATTGGGCGTGCAGGTCTATGAGGGTGTGACCGTCGCCGCGCTCTCGAGCCGCTCTGGGGGACCGCCTGGCCCGGTCGACCAGCATCCGTCCGCTCCCCTCCGGCCGCGGGGACCGACCCGGCCACCCGACACGACCTGGGCCGGGCCGCCGCGGTGGGAAGGGAGAGGGTCTTCCGCGCCCTCCGGAGCGCCTGCGGATGGCGGTCGGTCGGGCTTTCTCCTGGCTCACCCTTTGGAGCGTTCATTCCCCGACCCCCCCCACCCTCCCTTCCTCTCTTCCGCGGTCCCCACAGCGCCCCGCTCCGGAAGGTGGGGGACCGGCCCGGGCCCGTGCGTTTAGGTTAGGCCGGTGGCGGGCGCGACGGGCTCGGTGGCGGGCGCGCGTGGGGCCCCTCCCGGTGGTCGGATTCTTTCTCACCGATGTTTGGCCGAGTCGGACTCGGGAGGTGGGGACCGGCCTGGGCCGCGAGGGGTGACCCGGAGAGACCGGCCCGGGCCCGGGCCCGGGTGCGGTCCCTCCCTCGTGGGCTCTGGTCGCCTGGGAGGCGCCTCCCGGGGCAAAATGTTTCCAAGTGCCCCTGGGTCCGTGGACGTGGACGGACCGGGCCTTGCTCGCGCGGGTGGCCGGGGAGGGCGCACCCGGCCCTTCAGCGTGCCCACGGGGGGTCCTGGTCGGCGGACTTTGAGTTTTTTCTCACCCTCCCTCCCCCGCCCCCTCTCCTCCACCCGCCGCGAGTCCCGGCCGGGGTGGGGGTGGGGACCGGCCCGCCCGAGCCGTCCTGGGTGGCCCGGATAGGGCGGCCCGGGCCCGGGCGCGGTCCCCCGTGGGGCCCGCTCGTCGGAGACGGCCGAGTGAGATATTTCTTTTCCTTTCACCAAGTCTTGGCCCGGAGACTCGGAGGGACCGGTACCTGCCCGTGCGGGTGAACCGGGGAGGGCGACCCGGCTCGCGGCCCTCTCCCACGTTTGCCCGCCCCGCTTGGCCCGCCCCCCCCCTCCCCCCCACCCCCCCCCCCACTCCCCCCAAGCTCCTCGGGTCGACCAGATGGCCCCGAGAGCTCCGGGGCTGGTGTGGATGGGGAAGTGTTGGGGACAGGCGGCCGGACCGAGGTCCCGGGGACCCCCCCTGCGACGCGTGCGTGGGCCCCGCTGCCGGGCGCCGTGATTTTTTTCGCCCGAAATGGGCCTTTTTTGCCACCAGATAGGTGCTGACACGGTCTTCTCTGGCGTCTGTCGCTGAGGACTTTGGGAGTCTGGACGCGCGCAGGGTTCTGGGCTTTGGATCGCCGTCTGGTGGCCGAGCCGACCCTCGCCACTTGAGCCGCCCGCCTGGGCCTGCGCGCCGGCTCTCGTGTGTGCGTCCGGCTGACCCGACCCGCGGTGCCGCCTCCGGTCTCTGGCTCACCCGAGGGCGGCGGGGCGGCGGGGCGTTGGGTCTTCTACCCCGTGTGACTCCCCTCCCCGCCGCAGGCACCCGGTGGTGGCTGAGACGACGACCCCACCCCGCAGGCTCCGTGCCACGTGTCAGGCGTTCTCCTCACTCGCGGGGTCGTCGGCCACTTTTGCCTGAGAGGAGAAAAAAAAAAAAAAAAGAGGGGGTTTGGGGTGCCGCCGGTGAGGCCGAAGCAGGCTCCTCTGGTGATGGTCCTCGCTGTGCGTGCCCCTCCCCTTCGGGGCCTGGTGGTCCCTGGCTCTCTGGCATGACTGATCGATGTGGTGATGTCGCGCTCTCCTGGGCCGGGCCTTAAGGTCGCGCCAGACGAGGGACGGACGTTCTTGGCGAACGGGACCGCTCTTCTCGTTCTGTCCGCGGGCCTCCCCGCCTCTCTCCTCACGCTCTCCCGGCCTGTCGAGGGGTGTGGGGAAGGGCAGGGGTGGTGGTCCCCGGCCCTGACCTTCGGCCTCCCGCCCCCTGCCTCACGGCGTGGGTGGCGGGGCCGTGGTCCTCGGACGCAGCAGACGCTCTCGCTTCGCCTCCTCGGCGTGTTGCCCCCGTGGGCGGTCCTCCCCGCGTTGGTGGGGGGGTGCCGTCCCGCCGCTGCGCCGCGCGCCCCTGCCGGTGCGTGAGCGTGCCTCGTTCGATCCTCTGTGGTGCCCCTGGAGCGCTCCAGGTCGTCCCTCAGGTGCCCGAGGCCGAGCGGTGGTGTCGTTCCCTTCTCCCAGCGTGCTCCTCGGGGTCCCCGCCGCCGCGGTGGTGCGTCCCGTGAGTGGCTCTCTTGGGGGGGGTCGAGACGGTAAGGGAGGCGTGCCTCTGTTTTCCCTCCCTCGGTTGGGGGAAACAGGGGCCGCCTCGTCGCGGTCGTCCTCCCACGGTGTTGCTGTGGCACGGGGGGACTGACTCGGGCCAGGCGAGCGTCCGCGTGTGCCCACCCTCCCCCCCCACGTGTGTGTGTGTTTGTGGCGGTCGGGGGGGAGGGGGTCGCACGCGGGCGTGGGTGGCGAGCGCGTTGGGCCGGGGCCTGTGAGAGAAGGGGGTCTTTCCGCCCCTCTCGGGCGTGCTCCCTCCTCTCGGGGCCCCCGATGGACGGGCCTGGGGGCGGCGGAGGTTGTGCCCCCGGCTGTGGCCGCGAATGCTCCTCTGGGCCTCGTGCTTACCCATACCGCAGACCCCTCTCCCAAACCCCGCCCAGTCGTGGACTTTGGCGGCTCGTGGAGCGCCTCCGTGGGCGGGCCCGAAGGGGAGACGATGGGTTGGGGGGACGACGCCCCCTCGGTGAGGAAACCTTCTCTAGCGATCCGAGAGGGAGCCTTGGGGTACCGGACCCCCCAGCCGCTGCCCCTCCCGCGCGTGCAGTGGCCACGGTGTTGGCGACTGCCAGAGCACGTGGGCGGAGCCCCTCGCCTTCGCGGCGGGAGGGTTCTCTGCGCCGGCCCCGCGGTGGGGCCGGGCGCCGCTCTTTGCCTACCGCGGCCCGCGCCTCCCCCCTCTGAGTCGGGGGAGGGTCCCGCCAAGGCCGGGCGTCCGGCGCGGGGCCGCGCGTGCGCGTGCGTGTGCGTGCGCGTGCGGTGACACACCCCCCTCTCGGTGGCGAGGCCGAGGGGGGCGGGCGGGGACGCCCGGGCGTCCCGACGACTCCCTAGTCCCGCAGCCGCGAGGAGCCCGTCGCGCCTGCCCTCGCCGCGAGTCGGCAGCCGGTGGCGGTGTTGCGGGCACGGTGCGGGCCGCCTCGCTCGGGGGCGTTCACCCGGGGCGCGGGCCCCGGGGGTCGGACTCGGACGACGGCGGATCTGGCGAGGACGGAGGGGTTTGAGCTCGGTTGGACGGACGGGGTCCCTCCGCGGTACGCGGGGGGACCGTCGCACGCGGGGCCTGGCGGCGGGGCCGGGTCGTGGGAGGCCCCGGGGTGGCTGGGGCCGGCCGGCGTCTCAGGCGTCGTGGGACCGCCCTCGTGTGTGTGGCGGTGGGACCCCGCGCTTGTTTTCCTGGTGGCCCGGTCGTGCCTCGGCACTTTCCCTCCCTGGGCGGGCGCCCCGCGCCCCTGCCCCGCGGCCCTCGCCGTGTGCGCGTGCCGCCCCCTCCCCGTCGCCGTCGACGCCGCCGCCGCCCCCTCCCCCGGCCCACCCCACCCCACCCCACCCGGCCGCACCGCGTCCCCCTTCCACCGTCTGGGACCGAGCCGTCCTCGCCCACGTGAGGGTGTCGCCCCCCCCCGCCACGGCCGCCTCGGCCGGCGGGCGGCGTCC